>NC_057389.1:2425386-2542345 GCF_019320065.1 Cervus canadensis
GCTGTATGCCTCGGGGCGCTCAGCCCTGGTGGGCCTGCTGTATGCCTCGGGGCGCTCAGCCCTGGTGGGCCTGCTGTATGCCGCGGGGGGCTCAGCCCTGGTGGGCCTGCTGTATGCCGCGGGGGGCTCAGCCCTGGTGGGCCTGCTGTATGCCGCGGGGGGCTCAGCCCTGGTGGGCCTGCTGTATGCCTCGGGGGGCTCAGCCCTGGTGGGCCTGCTGTATACCGCGGGGGGCTCAGCCCTGGTGGGTTGCTGTATACCTCGGGGCACTCAGCCCTGGTGGGCCTGCTGTATACCGCGGGGCACTCAGCCCTGGTGGGCCTGCTGTATACCTCGGGGCGCTCAGTCCTGGTGGGCCTGCTGTATAATGCAGGGCGCTCAGCCCTGGTGGGCCTGCTGTATACCACGGGGGGCTCAGCCCTGGTGGGCCTGCTGTATACCACGGGGCGCTCAGCCCTGGTGGGCCTGCTGTATACAGTGGGGCACTCAGCCCTGGTGGGCCTGCTATATACCGTGGGGCGCTCAGCCCTGGTGGGCCTACTGTATACAGTGGAGCACTCAGCCCTGGTGGGCCTGCTGTATACCACAGGGGGTTCAGTCCTGGTGGGCCTGCTGTATACCACACGGAGCTCAGCCCTGGTGGGCCTGCTGTATACCACAGGGGGCTCAGCCCGATGCCCTGTGATGACCTGGGGGGCTGGGATGGGAGTGAGGAGGAAGGAGGTCCAAGAGGGAAGGGATATATGTGTATATTAGCTGATTCGCTTCGCTGTGCCGCAGAAGCTAACACAATATCGTACAGTGATTATATTACCAAAAAAACTGGCGTGTAGCACAAACACACGGTGTATTAACTTTGCAATGTTGCTCAAAACAAGGATATTTTTAAAATCAAATGTTTCAACACCCTATATCAATTCAATATAGAACTAACTACGACTATGGTTCTTTCCTGTATATTTTTTAATAACAAAAACACTGGGAAAAAGAAAACACCTACCGTCTACCACCCAGCACAATTATTTTAGTTCTCATTGGTGTTCATTCTAGTCTGAGATATTGATTTTAAACTGCCCTAACAATTCTTCTGATACCCCTAAATTTCATTTGCAGTTTTGGAAAGACATTGTTCTGAAAACTCACGGGACTGTTTATCAAATCTCTGACAATTGTGCATGGTGGCAAGAGAAGGTCTTGTCCTTGTTAGCTGGTGGTGAAGACAAAGCTTCACATGCACAACGTCTAGCTTCAGGCAAAAAAACTAGACAGAAATGTACAGAGCAAAAAGATGAGGGACTGGGATATCAGTAAAAGGATTTGATTTCACCTGAAACCGTCTGTTTCAAAGAGATGTACAGTCACATAGCCGTCAAAGTGTGGTTTTCAAGTCTGTACAGGGCCACGGAGGTCCCTTCCAGTTTTACCACTCATGGTGTTCAGGAAGGGTTGTAATCAGATGGGCTGTGAAATTGATTGTGCCTGGTCTTGAGACAGAGTAAGTGCGTGCCAGTTGGAGTCATACAGAGGGCCGCTTACTTTTATCCCGGGAAAGTTCCGACAGAACGGCACTGTTTCTTCAGCCAAGGCTGGTCTCCTTCTGCTGTGGGCACCTGGCTTCCTGCCCATTGCCCTCATAAGAAGAGAGAACCCTCCAGCCAGGGTGGCCGTCCAGCCATCCAGCCCATCGCCTCCTTCCCAGCCCAGGAGCTCAGTGAGGTCAGCCTCCGGATCGGCCTCCTTCACACCCATCCCCTTCCCACCTCCCCACCCTCCCCGCCAAACTGGCTTCTTCCCGGGGGTCCCATCCTACCATGTCAGCACACAGCAGCTCCACCGCTCAGATTCCTCAGGCCAAATCCAACCAGCATCCTTAATTTCACTCCTTTCGTCCTACACAGCCAATCTATCTGATTCAACTCTCAAAACACATCAGAATCCACCATTTCTTACCACCTGACTCCTACGAGCCTAGCCCAGATGATGGCCCTATCTCTTTACAAGTCTCACCACCTGACTCCTACAAGCCTAGCCAAGATGATGGCCCTGCCTCTTTACTAGTCTCTTTTCTAGTCTCACCACCTGACTCCTAGGAGCCTAGCCCAGATGATGGCCCCGCCTCTTTAACTAGTCTCTTTTCTAGTCTCACCACCTGACTCCTATGAGCCTAGCCCAGATGATGGCCCCACCTCTTTAACTAGTCTCTTTACTAGTCTCACCACCTGACTCCTAGGAGCCTAGCCCAGATGATGGCCCCGCCTCTTTACTAGTCTCTTTCTGCCCTTACTCCTGTGCCCTTCCCACCCCAAGGCAGCTTCTTTTCAACACAGAATCCAAATCCCAAGCCAGGCCATATCACTTCTCTGCCCCAGTTTTTCTCAGTGTCCACAGCAGCCTGGATGAAGGCCAGCCCCTCCGTGGCAGCAGGCCCCCGTGTTTGCTCACTGTAGCTCCATTGTCTTTGATCTGACCTTCCACCCCTGCCCCTCCTCAGGATGCTCAGCCACACTGGTTTCTGGTTTCTCCTTGACTGTGCAGGCTCATTCCCAGCTCACGAATTTTCTACCTGGTCTTTTCTTGGCTGAAACGCCTTTCCCCCAGATTCCTGCATGACTCACTCTCACCTCCTTGAGGACTTTGCTCAGATATCACCTCCTCTGTGAAGACATCTTCATCCAATCAGTTTCAAACCTCGGCTCTGTAACCCGCCTCCCCGCCTAGCTTTTTCCATGACACCTATGATCACCTGACCTGCTATATGGCTTAGTTATTATAACCTATTTATTTTTCCCTGCTAGAAACTGAGCTTTATGAGGACAGACATTTTCTGCTTTATTTGCTGCCTTAATTGCACATCCTGGTATAAGTTTGTAATATATATTTTTCAAAAGAATGGATTATTGGTTTGATAGATAGAGGGGTAGGTAGATAATTGAATGAATGAATTAATGAATTGTTTCTTCTTTTGAAACAACTTTATGGGTTGTTTTTAAAAGATTATGACTTTTAAAACAGACAGATCAATGAAACAGAATACAGGGCCCAGAAATAAACCCACACACGTACGGTCAATGACTCTACAGCAAAAGAGGCAAGAGTAGACAACGGAAAAAGGACAGTCTCTTCAGTAAGTGATGCTGAGAAAACTAGGCTGCTCCATGCAAAGCAGTATTTCCTCACACCGTAAGTAAAACTGAGCCCAAAATAGACGAAAGATCTAAATATAAGACTTGAAACCATAAAACTCCTAGAAGAGAACTAGGCAGAAAGCTCTGACATAAATGGCAGCAATATTTAGGTGGGGGGGAGGCCTGTCTCCTAAGGCAAAAGAAAAGCATAAATAAATGGGAAGTTGGCTTAAAGCTCAACATTCAGAAAACTAAGACCATGGCATCTGGTCCCATCACTTCAAGGTGGATAGATGGGGAAACAGTGGAAACAGTGGCTGACTTTGTTTTTCTGGGCTCCAAAATCACTGCAGATGGTGATTGCAGCAATGAAATTAAAAGACACTTACTCCTTGGAAGGACAGTTATGACCAACCTAGACAGCATGTTAAAAAGCAGAGACATTACTTTGCCAACAAAGGTCCATCTAGTCAAGGGTATGGTTTTTCCAGTGGTCATGTATGGATGTGAGAGTTGGGCTATGAAGAAAGCTGAGTGCCGAAGAATTGATGCTTGTGAACTGTGGTGTTGGAGAAGACTCTTGAGAGTCCCTTGGGCTGCAAGGAGATCCAACCAGTCCATCCTAAAGGAGATCAGCCCTTGGTGTTCATTGGTAGGACTGATGCTGAAGCTGAAACTCCAATACTTTGGACACCTGATGCGAAAAGCTGACTCATTGGAAAAGACCCTGATTCTGGGAGGGATTGGGGGCAGGAGGAGAAGGGGACGACAGAGGATGAGATGTTTGGATGGCATCACTGACTCTATGGGCATGGGTTTGGGTGGACTCCAGGGGTTGGTGATGGACAGGGAGGCCTGGCATGCTTCGATTCATGGGGTCGCAAAGAGTCAGACACGACTGAGTGACTGAACTGAACTGAACTGAAATATAAAAGCTCTTGTGCAACAAAGGAAATCATTGACATGAAAGACAGCCTACTGAAGAGTTGCAAATGGTATAACCAATAGAGGGTTAATATCCAAAATATATAAACAGCTCAACATCACAAAACAAAGAAACTATTTAAAAAACAAGCAGAAGACCTGAATAGGCAGTTTTCCAAAGAAAATATACAGATGGTCACCAAGCCCATGAAAAAATGCTCAACACCATGAGTCATCACAGAAATGCAAATCAAAACCACAAGATACCACCACACACCTGTCAGAATAGCTATCATCAAAGAGTCTACAAGTAACAGACACTAGAGAGGATGCAGAGAAAAGAGAACCCTCATACATTGCTGTTGGGAATGTAAATCACTGCAGACGCTGTGGAAAACAATACGGAGGTTCTTCAGAAAACTAAAAATAGAGCTACCACATGATCCAGCAATTCTACTGTTGGGTATATATTCAAAGGACACAAAAACACTAATTTGAAAAGACACACACCTCAATGTTGGCATCATTATTTACAACAGCCAAGATATGGAAGCAATCTAAGTGCCAATCAACTGATAAGTGGATAAAGAAGATGTGGTATTTATATACAACTGAATATTACTCATCCATGAAACTCTGCCATTTGCAATAACATTGATGGACCTACAGAATATTATGCTTAGTGAAATAAGACAGACAGAAAAAGACAAATAACATTCTGTGTTATCACTTATCTGTGGAATCTAAAAAATAAATGGTAAAAGCAAAAATGAAACAGACTCACAGATACAGAGAACAAACTAGCAGTTTCCAGCAGGGAGAGTGAAGGAAGGGGAGGTGAGAAGTGGTTAGGGAGTTAAGAGACACAAACGACCATGTGTAAGATAAACGAGTGACAAGGGTAGGGTGTACAGCACGGGAACTGTAGCCATTCTTTTGTAATAATGCTAAATGGAGTATAATTCATAAAAATATTGAATCACTATGTTGTACACCTGAAGCTAATAATGCAAACCAGCTAGAGTTCAATAAAAAAGACATTATTACCTTTAAATTATATCTAGCAGAGTAAATCATGTCAAATAACCTACCCAAACTTCAAATCTCGAGTCCTGACGTTAGGATGTCTGACAAATGAACCAGTGCTCTAGCTATGCTGCTAATTCTAAAACTCCCCCTGGATTTAAACTGAAATTTGGAAACACATCAGGATTGAATGGTTTGGGTGAATCACTGACTCTGTATGCTCATCAGTCACGACAAGCAAGCAAAGAAGAAAAATTAGGACCAAAAAAAAACCCTAATCAGTTTCAGGACACAAAACAAATTAAATTCCAACCAACTAACCAAAAAAAAAAAAAAGGGAGGAGACAGAAAAAAAAGAAAAATACACATTGAGGGATGAATGTTCTTGCTTGACTTTCTAATCTGATAAAAATTAAATTTTCAGGGCTTTATTTTGCACTGTAACGATGCAGACTGTGGGCTACAAAATGTCATCCTTTCCAATTTCTGATCAATACTATCTCATGGCTTTTCAGGATTAGCAGATACTACAATTGGTTTCTCAGGGACGTGACTAACAAGCAAGAGAATTGGACAGATGGCTTGAATGCTGATGGCTGCTTGAAAAGAGATGGTCTCACAGAATGTGTCAGATCTTATCATTTGCAGATATGATGACATTCTTTATTGGCGTGAAGGGAAGGAGGGAATATATGAGTCTGGATCCTTCACTTTGTCACTTTGAGGTTACAGGCAGGAAGCACATGGCCAATAGCTGGTGGCTTACGCTTGGCTGTGGTCCCCTTTCCCAGAGACCCAAGACATTTAGTCATCCTCCTTTGCTCTGTACGCTGGGGGTGGCCCTCTTCTCTGAAAAGCTGCTCTTAGAGGCTTGTTATGCTGAGACTTGGAACTAGTGAGCTTACCCTGACAGGGACAAAGGCTAAAAATAAGGGTGGTGGGAGAAGAACATGAAATAATGGTTTCTCTCCTTATCTATCATCATATAAGTATGCATTATTTTGTGAAGCAATCTTCTATAAAGGGCAATTGGGAGGAACAGAGCAGGTATATGGAAATGATTATTGCTTCAAAGCCAGGGATGGAGAGGAGGGTGACCAAGTGACTACATGGAGTTTAATATATTTTATTCTTCTTCTCATCCCATAAACCACTCTAATGGCAAAAAGTGAAGATGAGGAAGAGGAACCAAAGAGCCTCTTGATAAGAGTAAAAGGGGAGAGTGAAAAAGCTGGCTTAAAACTCAACATTCAAAAAACTAAGATCACGGCATCTGGTGCCACCACTTCATGGCAAATAGATGGGGAAACAATGGAAACAGTGGCTGACTTTATTTTCTGGGCTCCAAAATCACTGCAGATGGTGACTGTAGCCATGATATTAAAAGATGCTTGCTCCTTGGAAGGAAAGCTATGACAAACCAAGATACTGTATTAGAAAGCAGAGACATAATTTTGCTGACAAAGGTCCCTCTAGTCAAAGCTGTGGTTTTTCCAGCAGTCACGTATGGATGTGAGAGTTAGACCATAAAGAAGGCTGAGCGCCGAAGAATTGATGCTTTTGAACCGTGGTGTTGGAGAAGAGAGAAGACTCTTGCAAGTCCCTTGGACTGCAAGAAGATCAAACCAGTCTGTCCTAAAGGAGATCAATCTTGAATATTGATTGAAAGGACTGATGCTGAATCTGAAGTTCCAGTACCTTGGCCACCTGATGCAAAGAGCCAATTCATTGGAAAAGACCCTGACGCTGGGAAAGATTGAGGGCAGGAGAAGGGGATGACAGAGGATGAGATGGTTGGATGTCATCACCAACTCAATGGACATGAGTTTGAGCAAACTCCGGATGGTAGCGAAGGACAGGAAATCCTGGTGTGCTACAGTTCATGGGGTTGCAGACAATTGGACAAGACAGTGACTGAATAACAACAGCAATTTTGTATTGGAAACAACACAACTGGGGAGAAATAAGCAAGTATATGAGTAAATGTAATTTTCAGAAACATTTAAATAGCCAAAAGCAAAAAGATACAAACTACCTCCCAAAACTGCACCCTAGGAAACTTGCTTAAGTTAGTCCAAATGTTCATAAAAGTCCTTTAGGCTATTACATTGATCTATTCATATATAAATACTATTGTTTTGTAGTTTTTCAAAATAACTGACAGAAATCCATTTCCGCCTCACTCCTCTAGCCCCACTGCCCTCATTCACACACATACACCCTGTTGCGTGTCTTTGGGTTTATCTTATATATTCTCTGCATTTCCACTTTTTCCTGTAATCTGAGTCTCCCCACACATTGCATTCATAGATATTGTTTAACTAATTTCAGTTTTGTTCTCACCCATGTAAAAGCATCTATTTTCAGCAGACAAGTGCTCTTAGAATTGTGATAAAGGGCTCATATCTTAGGGCTAATTATTCAGGCATAAGTCTTATCATTCTCTAAAAATTCTCCGTCACATTAGTGTTAGACAAGACTTCATTGTAATCTACTATTTTTTCTGTTACATTTCTGGGTGGGTTTTGCCAAACTAATGAATGAGAAGATGCTCTATTTATTTACCTGAGGGCTTTCTACTAGTAAGTCACTATCTTACTGAAAACTATCAAAACCCTCTTTGATTAGTTCTTAAGACTTCTTGGTCCTATCCTATATCACTTAAAAATTGCTTATTTCTCACTGGTCATTGAGAGGAAACAGATTATTTTGTAAATAACAATGTAATTTCTCATAAGTGAAAACAGAAAATGTTATATGCATATTGTCATTATGCATATTACAATATTTTGGATTTGAATGAGAAATTTTGTGGTGAAGTGGAAAGAAGAATGTATTTAAAGTCAGATCTGAGTTCTGGGGCCAGCAAGCTCTGTGACCTTGATTAAGTCATTTATCCTACAGGCCTCAGTTTTTGTAACATAAAGTTGAAAGGCTTATATCAGGTCAAGTTTTTTTCATGTTGCACATCTCACAGAAAGCTATTCTCATATAGTAAGGACTTTTCTTAAGTTCAATATTTCATTTCACTCAACTAAGACTCACTGAATGCCTACCTTATATTTGGGAAATAAGACAGGATAAATGATCCTGAATTCGGCATCAAGAGGAACAGAGAGGCAGAAGATACAGCAAAGGGGGTAAAGGATGGAGGAAATACAATAATAAGGTATAAATATTGAAGAACTAAAATGAAAGAAGAGACAGCATGGGTTAGAGCAATATTCGAAAAGATGATATAGGCATACCTTGGAGATATTGTGGGTTAAGTTCCAGACCAACACAATAAAGCAAATATTGCAATAAAGCAAGTCACACAAATTTTGTTGTTTCCCAGTGCCTGTGAAAGTTATGTTTATATTATACTGCAGTCTTTTAAGTATGCAATAGCAGTATGTCTTAAAAAAAAAAAAAAAAAACAATGACATGTACAGTTGCTCAGCCGTGTCTGACTATGGCCTCTTGGACTGTAGCCTGTCAGTTTCCTCTGCTTATGGAATTTTCCAGGCAAGAATACTAGAGTAGAGTGCTGTTTCCTACTCCAGGGGATCTTCTTGGCCCAGGGATCAAACCCATGTATCTTGTGTCTGCTGCATTGGCAGGCAGATTCTTTACCACTGAATACATGCCTGAACTAAAAAACAAGTTTTTGCTAAAAAATACTAACCATTATCTAAGACTTCAATGAGTCATAGTAGTAACAAAGTTCACTGATCACAGATCACCATAACAAATACAATAATAATGAAAAAGTTTGAAATACTCTAAGAACTGCCAAAATGTAACAGAGACACAAAGTGAGCAGATGCTATTGGGAAAATGGCTCCAATAAACTTGCTAAATGTAGGGTTGCCATATATCTTCAATCTGTAAAAATGCAATACATGCAAAGTAAAATAAAGCAAAGCTCAGTAAAATGAAGTATGCTTGTATCTGAAATTTTTCAGAGGCTAATAAGAGACAGTAATCCAGATATTCAAGGAACCTACTGCATCTCAAGTAGAATAAATTAAAATAAACTTTAAAAAGTATATTACATTAAAATTGCTGAAAATTGGCAAAGAGAAAAAAATTTAAGCCAGAAAAAAAGTCAGGTCATATGCAAAGGAATAAGCTAGGCAGCTGATTTCTCAACATATCAACTGAATCCTGATAATAGTGGAATAAAGCCTTCAAAATACTTTTAAAGAAAAAATGCTTGCCAACCTGAAAGTCTATAACCTAAGAAATATCTTTCAAGAATGAAGTAACTAGATTTATCATGGGGCTCATTTTGTAATGTATATTGAATTGCTACATTGTACACTTGAAACTGGGTCGCAAAGATTCAGACAGGACTGGGCAATTGAATGACAACAGATACTTGAAACTGATATAATTTTCTAAGTCAATTACACTTCAATTAAAAAAAATGAAGGAAAAATAAAGCCATTTATATACCTAAGACAAACTAAAGGAAAGTAATTCTAGATGTAAGATCTGAAATGCAGGATGGAATAAAGTGAACTACTATTAGTCAATATGCTAGTATAAGACAATAATAATGATGTTGTTTTTGTTTTTAAGCAGACTTAAAAATACACCATAATAACAAAATTCAAGAGGGGATAAATGGAATTAAACTTTGAAAGGAACTTGTATTATTGGGAGGAGGGTCAAGGTACTGGTTAACTTTAGACTTCAACAATTTAAATATGTTTGGTAAAATTTCTAGGATAACCACTAAAAGAAAGAAACAGAATGTGCTACTTTCCAATAAGTAGAGGAGAAAACAGAAGACAAAAATTTATTCATTCAAGAATAAAAGGCTGAGAACATGAGGAACAACAACCCCTGAGCAGTCCTGACACCCAGCAGATAGTCTGAAAATACTGGCAGGATAAATGGCTGCATTCCCGAGAGAGAGAATGAATGAATGCACATGTCGACATCTCTGTACCGAGGAGAGCAGGTCAGAGGAAATCAGTTCCCAGATACCGCGTCATTTGGCGGTTGTGATTTCGAGATAAATGGATAAGCGAGGTTGCTAGAGACACAAGCATCAGTATTTGTCCTAACATTCACGCAGTGCCGTGAAGTCCTGCATGTGACTTCGCATCCCTACATGCACAAGCGGCATCCCCGTGAGGCGAGCCGGCGGAAGAGACAGCGTGTGCAGCCCACAGCCCTGATGTCTGTCTGGTGGCGCCTCAGGGCTTCCCCCTTCCCCGTGTGTTCAGGCAAAAGCCATTTTAATTGTTCACTTCATTTCAGCATTTCTGAATGCTACTCACCACGCAGGACTGCATTTTCAGTCTGCCTTGATCAGTAAAGGATTTTCATGCTGCCCCCTTTACTAGATCCCTGGGCGGAACAGCTGCAAAACTTAATCTAGCTGTTGGTAATGAATTCATTCTCCCGATTAGTATGCAACTCAGGCAGACTAAGCCCAACTTTAAAGGAAAATGAGTGCTGATCTTTTAAAAGGGAGGGAATATGGAGCAGCCTGATCCCTGAGAGGCTCCAAGAGATTGAAGTTGTTCAAGTCTCACCCCCGAGCCTTCAGAGAGGAAAGCCACACAATCAAGTGGTGATTTGACTGTCCTGTCAATCAAAGATGCTGCAGCAAACCTCACTCATTCAAACTGATTAGCCAGAGGGACTCATCTTGGGCTGGTTAAAAGAACACTGCTCTAAAAACCAGCAGCTCCACTCAGCCTCTTCATCTTTCTGGGCCTCAGTGTACTTGCCTATGAATTAGGATGAGTTCGAATACAATCATCCACAACCTTGGTTCTCCAACTGTAGAGTGCATCAAAATTACCCAGCGAGCTATCAAAACACAGACTTCTGGGCTCAGCTCCAGGGTTCTAGCTGTGGCGCTTCTCAGGAGGGGCCTGAGAAGGTACTTTTCTATCAAGTTCCCAAGTGATGCTAATGTTTCTGGTACAGGGACCACACTTGGAAACATGGATCTATACAGCCCTTTTTAGCCTTATTGTTATTCTCCAGAGTGGCGTAAAATTCAAATTATGGAATTGTGCATTTAAATATTAAGTTTATACATAAAATAAGTTTCACTCATCTTTATAAGCACATGTATTATCAGATCATACTGATACACTGTAGTTAAAAACCATTTGTAATTACTCTCGCTGTTTGCCTTTAAAAGTTAACAGAAGACTTGGCACATAATTTATTTTTCTCAGCAAGTGAACATTTAATAGGCAACCTCTCAATAAGCAGTAAAAGTGGCCATTTACGTGTTCACGGGTACCAGAAAGAAATACTCAATTTCAAAACTATGCTTGCTTGACCAGTTCCTTACTTCTAGAGTGCATTTATTCCTTTGGATAAAGACTTTAGTTCTATTAAAAGGCAAATGTCCCAGAATATAATGAAAAAATAATGAACTCTTACCCATCAGTTGCCTATTACTGCAAGTGATTTTATCAGAATATTTCACAAGCCCCAAATGGGACAGGAGGCGGAAGGTGGAGGCATAGAGACGATCCACCAGAAGAGGTGGCGTCACTGCAGGAAAGGGTGACGCAGGTCAGGAAGGGGCAACGCTAAGGTCCCCAACACCAGCGCTTTGCCTGAGTCTTGACTTGGCTCTACATTCAGCAAGGCCTTGTCCCCAGTGGGGAAAGGTGGGCCCAGCGATCGTTAGTTCACGATGTGCGATCCAGATGAATGAAGTGCCATGGATTCAGATTTGCCTAATAACAGACGGTGTGCCGTAAGTTCCCTACAAACAAGCCTTCAAGCTGTAAACCTTCAAAGACGTGGATGTGGATTCACATGTCCGACCGTGTAAGTGAGTCCATGGGTCTGGTGTGCGCTGTCGCACGCGTGCACCCTCTACAAGCCGTTGTGCTTTTGTATGCTTGCCGTGCAGTGCCGTACAGAAGACAGGAGTACAGCGTCCTCACTTCAAGCCCAGGATGTCCAGAGCAAGCATAAAAGCAGGGTGATATAACCAGTATCGCCAAGAAGCGCCGGGGATGGAGCCCCAGAGCAAGGACAAAGAGAACTGACAGGAGACCCGAAGAGACTCGGCAGGAAACGGCCAGGGGTGTCCTCTACGGAGGAGGCACTGTTAGATTTGGGGACACGGGCCCCAAACGTACACTGGTACACGAAGGTTGTAGCAGACTTTCAGAACACAACCCAGAGCTTCCACGTCATCTAAGATGAGAAAAAAGAGAGCTAATACCCAGACATCACCGGATCCTGTTTTCAAGAGGGTAGGTGATAATAACAAGCAGAATGAAATTTAGTATCTGTGTGTCCTCCCGAGTACTTATAACCTTGCTACTTGTTTATTTCTAACTGGAAAGAATCAGAACATTTCAGAACTCCCAGGGACTGCAAAGTCAGGCTACCTACCCACTTGAACCAAAAAACACTCTCTGTTACAAGCAAGGAAAATTTATGAAAGGAAAAGAAGCAACATGTCGAGCATAGAGGGAATCAGAGGAGAGTGCCTAAATCAGACACTGAAAGGGCCGGTTCCCATAAAAGAGCATCACAAAGGCAGGCCTGCGTGCGGCTAACAGAGATGGTATACTGTGCGATCTTGCCGCGACGTTGCAGCCACTGAGCATGTCATCAAGGCAAGGTCTATTTCCAAGACAGCAAAATGAGCAGACATTTAATTTGATTTCAGTAAATATGGATTAGAAGCCCTGCTGCTACCTAGCTGCTCTGAAATTAGATACCAGTGACGCAGTCCCAAGAAGGATGACTTTAACTCTGGGTGGCAAAGCCTTTGAGCTGCTGAGTCAGAGGGACTCTTCCTGCCAGCTGCCATTTTGCATTCTACACAACTCTGCCACCACCATATGAAGCCTGCGGGGCTGTAGATACCGGTCATGGCCGCCGGCTGTGCAAGGCCTTCGGCGCTGGAGCTCCAGAGTTTAAACCCAAGCTCTGCCACTCACGGACTCTGACTTTGGGCAACAAGTCTAAACACACACTGCCAGCTTTCTCAGCCATAGACTGAGATAACGCCAGTATCACCCTGTGATATCGGAAGAATTAAATTATTTAAAGACTGCTCCATGTAAGGCATTTAAAACCGCGCCTGGCACAAAGTAAGTGCTAAATATATCTTAGCTATTAAAGTTGATCATTTCTGCTGTCTTTCTTCTCTAAGTCTTATCCACATTAGGAAGTGTATGTTATGAGCTGCCCTTGGGAATGAAAATTCTGATTCAAAGAGGAAGCAAACTCATTCAGAGAGAAAACTCTGTCCTTAAAATACGCCAGCATATAAATTTAAAGTGGATCACTAACCAGGACCCACTGCAGGGCACGGGGAAGTCTGCTCAGGGTTACGAGGCGGCCTGGATGGGAGGGGAGTTCGGAGGAGGATGGATACACGTGTGTGTGGCTGAGGCCCTTCACGTCCGCCAGCACTGTCACACACTGCTAGTCGACCGCACCCCAGTACAAAACAAGCACTTTTAAAAAGATAAATTAGTAACTGTCCTCCAATTGTGTATATTTTTCCTGCATATGGTATCAAATGTCTACTATTTTTGCATTCATAAATAGCATTGCTGAACATTTTAGAAAGCCACGCCAGCACCCAAGGGAACGGGTCCCTTTGGCGCACACACACGAGAGACGGGACCAAAACGGAGAGCTCTCCGCAGGCTGACGGCAGCCCAGCGCCAGAGCACCGTCCCTGCAGCGGCCTGCCCGCCTGTCCAAGTGCCACCCGGGGTCCTGGGGATAAACCACGTCACAAAATACAGTGGAGGCGGCTGGGATCTGCCCCGGGGTCTTACCACCTGTCCACAGCAAAGGGGAGACCGTGTCCGCAGGCTGGCCCTGTGCTGTTGGCCTGGGGGTCGTTATCCACACTAGTTCTGACCGTTCTGTCCCTCTCCCTAGACCGCTCATGGTGCATTGTTTTCTGTCTGGGTTCAATGTCCCACAGACTGTATGATTCACGTTGTCAGTACTAACTGCTGCCCGCAGCTTAGGACTGTCCCGCGCTGCTCCAATACGAACGCCAGCTCTGGGCTTCCCAGGTGTCTCAGCAGTGAAGACTCCGCCTGCCAACACAGGAGACCCGGGTCCCACCCCGAGTCGGGAAGATCCCCCGGAGGAGGAGATGGCAACCCACGCAGTATTCTTGCCCGGAGAATCCCCATGGCCAGAGGAGCCTGGCAGGCTGCAGTCCTTGGGGTCACAAAAGAGCGGGACACGCCTGAGTGAACAACAGCGCTAAGTCTGCGAGGCAGACACTGCCCTCATCCGTCATCCCAGAGCCCCAGGAAAGGATGGGTGAGGGTAAGTAAGTGTCCCGAGTCTGCGGAGCTATGCAGCAGCAGCTGTGGGATTGATCGTGTGTCCATAGCCCGTAAGGCCCCGGCTCCTTCACCACGCTCTGCTCTCCCGTACCCCGTGCAGAGCCGACCCCCTAACGCACGCTGCTGCTTCTGAGAGTGGCCTGGGAACACCTCTGTGGTGGATGCGCGTTGTACGGTCCTCACAGCGGTGGTGGGAGTCATCTTCATGAAACCTGCTTCTTGTAGCCCAAGCAGCCCCCCAGGCTTCCACTGGAGAGAAGGCTCCTCCTGTCTGCTGTTGAGTATGATCAGAAGCACCCTCCTCTCTGATGAGGGCTAACGCAGGCGCTGGGTCAACCAGAACTAGGTTCAAACCCCGCTCTGCCACTTACCAGTCACAGCCCTGAGCAAAGCTGCTTGGTCTAAACTGTTCTGAAGACGAGGATGTTCGTGCCCAGCAGGTCTCCGAGTATGGGTTAGGTGAGCAGAGCTCCGTCAGGCGCCTGGCATGGTGCCTCAAGCTGAGAGTACCGGCCACACCCCCGCCAGCAGGAGAGGAGGGCGCATGCTGCTGACCGCAGGACCCCTGCCCCCAAACATGGAGACTTATCACTCCCTGTCCTTCCCCTTCAACCCCCCAAATGCCCAGCTGGCCCAGCTGGTACTGTTCATCCTGAAACTTCAGTCCAGTTCAGGAAGGTTAACAAATCTCTATCAAGAATAAGACATTTAAGAGTAAAATCTTACTTTTTTCCTATTCATTATGCTCACTCAATTCACTGAACATTTATTGATCCTAGGTACTGATTTGTTGGGGGTCTATATTGAACTGTGGTGTTGGAAAAGACTCTTGAGAATCCCTTGGACTGCAAGGAGATCAAACCAGTCCATCCTAAAGGACATCAGTCCTGGGTGTTTATTGGAAAGACTGATGCTAAAGCTGAAACTCCCAATACTTTGGCCACCTCATTTGAAGAGCTGACTCATTGGAAAAGACCCTGATGCTGAGAGGGATTGGGGGCAGGGGGAGAAGGGGATGACAGAGAATGAGATGGCTGGATGGCATCACCGACTTGATGGGCATGAGTTTGAGTAAACTCCGGGAGTTGGTGATGGACAGGGAGGCCTGGCATGACGCAATTCATGGGGTCACAGAGAGTCAGACATGACTGAGCAGCTGAACAAGAATCACATACATATAACCTGTTGTTTACACATATATAAAGTTTATTTGTGTATTATCATGATGTATATACACAAATCACTTACATATGTTTGGGTCTATATGTTTATGTGCACATGTATGCATACCTGTGTGTTTGTATACATCGATATATACACATGTACATAATTTCAAAGGATTCTAAAATGTCTTCCCCAAGACCTCTTCTTAGGAACCTAGGGCAGACCAGGGATTTCAAAAGGAGCTTCCCTGTGAGTCAGTATTAAAACAACCGGCCTGTCCTTTGTGGAATCAATGGTCTCTTTATTATCTCCTCAGGCTGAATTTGGTGGTAAGGCCACACGATCCTGTTGAATCAGCTCAATGTGTCCCTTTCAAGTTTCCCACTGACGTGACTGTAAGTGAGCGCGTGTCGGATCCCACGCGTTGGCCGTGTCCCGGCCCCCCAGCTCTAGCTCCCTGCTGGCCCCCAGCCTCCCCCGCCTCCCAGCCTTCACGGGGATGCTCACCATCAGGCCCTGGTGCTGTCTACCCATCTGCAGCTCTCCTGAGTCAGCACTGACCTCAGAATGGCCAGAGCCCGGGCATTAAAAGTCAAGCCCCACATAGTCCACCTACCGGCATAACTAACGCCCATTAACCTCACCTGAAATCATTCCGTTCAGAAAAGGCAGAGAGCAAGCTTCAGTTCATTTACGAGAGTTAGCCGGAGCCCTCCAGGGCAGCGCCCAGACTGTCTCATGAAGCCTGCAGTGAACCAAAGACTGTGCAAAGGCCACAGAATTTATTTCTACTAGACTTGTCTCCTGATCTACAGGGAGCTATAATGGCAAATAGCAGGGGCTTGAATATTTTACAAGAAAAGTTTTCTACTCGCAGTAACTGAGCTGTTCAAGCTCTCCATCTTTCTTGTCTCCTCTGCTCCTACATGTTCCAGCTCTTGACCACACACGCAACTTCTGTGTGTGCATGTGTGTTCAGATGTTTGAGAAAAAAATTTCAAGAAGACAAAAATATAAGGAATACAACAAACAATCCGACAACATGTTATTGTTAACTGTTAGAACAACAACACTGACTATTGCTAAGCATTTTATCTCATACACTTTGGATTTTTTATTTTGTGAAATAAAAACAGACCACATTGTGGTTTTCTTTGACCATCTTCTCCCAATGCAGAGACATCCATTAGCATAAATTGCTTTTATGCTATAAGTATATATGCATGTATGTTAAGTATAAGTGTATATGCCATAAGTGTATACTTCTGGTCCATTTTTTATTCTTTAACATACACACAAATGCCTATTAAAATGTATTAGTATATAGTGTGTGTATATATATATACATATTAAAGTTACATGAACAGCATCATGCTATACTATTTTAGAAGTTGCTGTTTCTACTCTATGGTGTGTTTCAGTAACATATCCATGATATGTGCAGATCTAATTGATTTTTCTTAATTTCCAGGATAAGGTCACAGGACACGTTTGTGTAAGAAAAATTAAAATTGTCCATTTTATTACCAAGTGGTACAAGAAACTAGGGACTCCAAATTTCAATCAGCATACAGCAGTGGCCTTGAAAGAACTGTCCAGTTAATATTGATCAAATTACTGTGCTCATCACACCTCACCCTAAGCTAGACGAATTAAAATCACAAAGGGGCAGCTACCATTACCAAATTCACAAATGAGTAGGAAATGCAAATCTAGCACTTGAAGGAAACAAAAGATAAGAGTAATTAGATTCTTAAGGGTGTTGCTTTGAAGGACAAAATCAATTCAGAGCTGGGAAAGATCTCTGAGCAGGTGTAAAGAAGTCTTGGAAGAGGCAGAAGTTGAGATAGGTAGTGAAAAGTCAGAAAAAGTTCAAACACCATGAGAGGCTAGGAAAGGCAGAAAGGATTGGGGCTTGTGAAAACAAGGTTGGAAGGCTGGAATAAGTAGGGAGTGAGCAGGATAACCCCGAAAGGAGGGCAGCGGCTGGAGGAGGAGGGTGCAGTGAGCAGGAGAAGCCTCAGCTGGAGGACAGAGCTCTGCCTGTCCGCGTGGAACCCCCCAGCACCTCGCTCCGAGCCCTCCAAGCCCTCCAAGCCCTCCACGCCCTGGCAGCGCCGACACACTCCCTCTGCAGGGCGCCCCTTCTGACGGCTCTGGTCTGCAGCTTTCTCAGGCGGCACACCCACAAAGCCCGCACCCCGTCAGTCCAGGCGGCCCGTCTCACTTGCCACTTCAAGACCTTGGGCTTCCTTCAGCACAGGATTTGTCAACCTGGCTTGTAATTACGTTATCTTTCCCACTGAATTATGAACTCATTAGGAAAAAGGACTTTGACTTACTTATCTTTTGTGTCCAGACTGCAGCCCAATACCTGCTCCACAGAGGTATTCAAGCGGTGTTTGCATGAAAGCTTAATTATTGATTAAATCAAAGAATTATGGGTGTTCACTTAACTTTATGTATTTTTAAATATTTATATGCAAATATTACTCACATAGGCTAAAAAGAAATCAATATTTTGATGCCTATTGACTTTTAGAATACTTCCTCTGAGAAAAGACAAATTGCAACTGGTAGCAATATAAAATACTATGCAAGATAAGTCAGAGTTCTCCTTGTCCGGCAAGTCTTCAAAACTCAAAACCTTTTCATCTACAGAAAGGAAAAACTATGAGCGCTTTGATATAACTGACTGTGACACTTCAATCATGCCATCGCTGAATGGATGTGACATCAGCAAGGCCCATTAACAAATTCCGCGAAATGAAAATGGAACTTGGGTAATAAAGTCTAACCTTTATAAAGTCTAACTTAGCCTCTAAGTCGTGTCCGACTGTTTGTGGTCCCACGGACTGTTCCCCGCCAGGCCCCTCTGCCCATGGGACTCTTGGAGTTTGGTCGGGTTTCACCAGCTCACAGGGTGCTGTGCGTGGAGGCCCGGCTCTCCCATCATTTCAGGACGGAGGCACCGGTGCCAAAGGGCTGTGACTACGCCTCCCTAGTGCCTCAGCTGGTAAAGAATCCGCCTGCAACGCGGGAGAGCCCGGTTCAATTCCTCGGTTGGGAAGATTCCCTGGAGAAGGGAAAGGCTACAGTTCACGGGGTTGCAAAGAGTCAGACACGACTGAGCCACACACACACACCCGCTAAAGGAGGCTAAAAGGACACACAGACAGACAGACACACACACACATACCCCGCCCCAACCCCCACTAAAGAAGGCTTAAAGGTCAACGTGTGGCCAGCCAATCACTGTATAGTCTCCACACCTGGCTCAGGCTTACTGAGTGCTAAGGGCAGGGATGTCTATCCCCTCAAAGGTTGATTCAAGTTCAAGCTACGCTTTTAGACAGTGGCTGCCATAAAAACCCATGAGGTGCTGAAGCCTCGAGAAATGGGCCCCCGAAGCATGACTGCGTAGAAAGCATGGTTGTTGTTGTTTAGCCTCTAAGTCTTGTCCGACTGTTTGTGGTCCCACGGACTGTTCCCCACCAGGCCCCTCTGCGTATGGGACTCTCCAGGCCAGAACACTGGAGTGGGGTGCCACTTCCTTCTCCAGGGGGCCCTTCTGACCCAGAAATGGAACCTGAGTCTCCTGCCCTCAGAATGAGGGGCGGGGCAGGGAAGAAGACGGAAGAGGGATTTGTCGCCGTGAACGATTCTCGGGAGATGTAAGTAGAGCCCGGGTAATAAAACAAGGCCTAGCTTTTCCTTTCCAGCTTCACGTGGTCACCCGTGCAGAGACCTCGCGCCTGCCGCTCGGCTCCCGGAGAGGCCACTGCGCTCAGCACTCCTGTTGGAGCGCGATCGCGGGGAGCCGCCCGGCTGGGCCTTGGAGGCTGCCCAAAGGACCCTGAGGACGCCTTCCCCACCGCTGCACCGGAAGCGGCTCTTCCAGCATCCGGTCCACTCGCTCTGCCCCGTTTGGCTTCCGCCGCTGCTCAGGAGCTGACACTGTTAGGGTCCTACGTTGAACTGTTCCTCCTCTGTGTCCTCCGTGGAGGCAGAGACGTCATTTCTACACCCATATCCTCGCCACAGAAAACAAACATGGGTGAATAAATGGACACACACAGGCACGGTCTCATGTAATGCTTGCAAATGCATCAGCGTATGGCCACGTCCTGGGGAAGGCAATCACGGCCCAGTAGCAACACCGACTGCCGGGATCGGCCGGTTCCTCTCCTGCGCTCTTGGTCAGGACGGTGGTCCCTCTGCTCTTGGCTCCACACTCAGCCCGCGGCCCTGGCCACACCCGGACATCCCGCCCTCGGGAATGCTACTAGCTCAGTCACTGCCGGCGGGCAGAGGGCGCGCCGTCCCTGGGACCCCTGCCACCTTGCAGCCCACCAGAGTCGCGTCCAGGTCAGAGAGGTACCCGAAGCTCAGTTCAGCAGACATTCGTTCCGTCTCTCCATCTCACGGGGCCGGCTGAGCCGCCACTGTCCCCCCTCCCAGCTCTTTCCTCCTTGATCTTTTCTGGGCAGACTCAAAGACGCAGGCCCAGATGGAAGAGGGAATTGTAAACAGATCATCTCCTTTGATGTCTTTCCCCAGCTGCCTACACTCTTCCACAAAAAGGCTACCTCCTTCTGCCAGAAACCTCTCGGTGGCACCTGACCTTCTGCGGTTTGATCTTTTCTCAGCCTATCTCTGCAGTTCCCTCACACCTGCTTGTCCCTTTCAGGGTCTGGAATACTGATTTATTCTGAAAGAGCCCCATCAGCCGTGTCCGCTGTGCTCCATAAGTTAATCAATAACCGAGACCAGCCCAGCAGCGGATCAACTGACATTCCCCTTCCACTCAGACCAGCCTTCCAGCTCTGCCTCACCCGGGGTTAGGAGGTCGTGGAGCTCCAGGGCCTGGGAGGGGCAGGGCGCGCCAGGAAGCAGAAATGCAAGTGCAGATCAATCGATCTGCAGAAAGTAGGGTGAACCCAGCCTCCTTTTGAGAAGAAACCTTTCCTCTGTTAGCTTTTTCAAAGGGAAACACAGAAAGAAACATTCAGGCTGCTTCCACGCCCCTATTTCCACGGAGCCCTGAGCATCCTGTGAAGAGACATGCTAGGTAGACACTTCCACCCAGCAGAAGGGACTCTTGCAGGCACCGTCTCCCCTTGACTTCTCCAAGCCTGCAAGCTGTGGGCTCCCCAGGCTTTTCACCGCACTGTCTTCAAAACCGAGAATTTCCCTCTGTGCCTAGCACCTTCAGGCTCAGGGCTGAAGCAGCTGCATCACGCGTGCAGGTACTAAGTCAGTGTCCCCCCGGCGCGTTCCCGTTCCTTCCCTCATCAAAGCCCTAGCCGGCTCCGGTTCACTGCCTCAGGGCAGGTACACTACACAGTGCAAAATCAGGAAGCCTGCCAGCACCTCGGCTTTGTGCTTCCTCAACCCCGAGCCCCTGCGGCAGAGAGAGCTGCGGGGGAAGTGGGGGGCTCGCAGAAGTCGGGAGGGCAGTGGGGGTCTCCTGGGCTGGGGAGGGGAGACAGCTCAAGGACCAGGGAAATGGGAGAGCACCCTAGTCCTGCTCCGCGATGGTGCTGGGGGGACCAGGACCTCGGAGTGATGGGACCACGGCACCCAAGGGTGGACCCTCGCCCCAGACGGTCTTGGCTTCATCAGAGCTGCCCACAGCCCTGTGATGTGGGGACAGAAAACCACCACGTGTCCGAGACGGCGAGAGTGTGGGTGGTGATGACGCCAGCAGTGAACACGGTGAACTTACAGAGACTCTGGGGGTCTTGCAGACGTCCTATAAGCCTGCCTCTACCCCTGGCTTTGGTTCAGTCCCAAGAGAAAGGAGGAGTCCCAGCGACAGAGAGGGGATGTGCCCCCAACTGAGCAGGAAGTGGGCACTCAGTCATAAATCAACTTGGCCTTCAAAAAAGTGGTATTTTTTTCCTCCCATGGAGTCTTTTGGAATGGGGTTCACACACAGCTTCAGACCATCCTCCTGGCTTTTCAACCTGCTTTCACCCAGACTCTCTCCCATGAACCTGCTCAGACGCAGGTCAGATCCAGACAGATACTAGGGTATCGCAGCAAACCCGGCTGCAGGCTCCTGCTCATCTAGGGGGAGAGGAGGCTTCTTCAAACAGACACCTTAATTCACTAAGGCTTGCTGGGTTAAGTGGTCCATTTTTCCTTTTACTCATATCATGTAGAAACCTTGAATCAAGCATCCCCAGAACTCAGCTAATGTCTCCCCAAAGCAAAAGCTCACAGTCAGCCAACTCCTTCCTCCTCCTCTACACAGAATCCCTTTCCCAGGGATTCTCCATCAGAAATGTCCTTCAGATCTTTCCTCTCCTCTTTGTCTGCTGCTGCTGCTGCTAAGTCACTTCATTTGTGTCCGACTCTGTGCGACCCCATCCCTGGGATTCTCCAGGCAAGAACACTGGAGTGGGTTGCCATTTCCTTCTCCAATGCATAAAAGTGAAAAGTGAAAGTGAAGTCGCTCAGTCATGTCCGACTCTTTGCGACCCCATGGACTGCAGCTTACCAGGCTCCTCCGTCCATGGGATTTTCCAGGCAAGAGTACTGGAGTGGGGTGCCATTGCCTTCTCTGCTTCTCTTTGTCTACACAGCCTTATTTAGGACTTTATAATCCTTGCTAATAACTATCTTAATTAATACAGCATGGCAAACATTTCATGAGTATTTAAATGAACACGTGATAACAATGAAGTAAAGAACCACACAGTCATGCTTTTATTACCCCTCACTTATAACCAATCAGTTCTAATATTACTGGAATTTATTCTATAGAAAGAGCTTTATATTTAATAAATATCTTCATTTTACCATTTTCTGACATGCATCTGTTATGTTTGCATGTAAGGGCCTTTAAACCTTGTTTTATCCAAATGCTAACATTACTTGTAAACCAGCATGGTTAGGGCACTTGTCATGATACCCAGTCTGCCAACTAGTCATCAGCCTTAATTCAGCTTGGGCAGCCAACCAAGGTCAATGGTTACTACCTAATAAAGTCAATGTTCCAACAACCACAGATTTGCAAAAGCGCTCTCAAAAAAGAAAAAAAAAAAGTTGATATTAGAACTAGGATGGTGACTCTTTCTTGGTGGAACTGCGTTTGAACAGACAACTTGCCAGAAATATACATTCCCTTTCCAGCACTACAGGAGCCAGGAAAGGGGTCTGTTTTAGTGGATGTAAATTCATTAGATTATATTTCATAAATGTGAGGATGGCAGGCTGGGTGATTAATGGCAGGAAACTTGGACACAGGAACTTGTGAGAGCGTATGAAATATGACACGGCCATCAAGCGGACACGGCGTTGCAGGGTGTGTCGGCAAGCCTCGACACGCAGGCCTCCACCAAGGAGAGGCCAGCCTTCTCCTGCCAGGAGAGAGCAGTGAGGAAAACAGATGCCTCACAGAGCATCCCAGGCCTCCACTCTTCCACGTTTGGATGCAACGAGAGACATTTTCAATATCCACAAGGGAGGATGTCCTTTGGACCAAAATATCCACTTTGTTCCAAATGATTCTTTACCTTTAATTCATTTGCTATCTATTTATTGTGTTGCGAGAAAGTGGAAAAACTGATTTTGGAGGGGGGTGGATTTTGCTTAGATTTCCATTGCATATGTATATGGAATCAATTTTCCGTTGACTCTTCATAGCTACAGTAAGCTAGCTCTTGTCAGTATATCCTTTGCCTCTGGTTTCAGCCCACTCTCTCACCATCCTAGCAGAGCAGATGTTTGATCTAATGTTTTATTTGAGTAACTCTAGAGCTACAGATGATTCTTGGGCCTCACTTAGGACGTGCTGTGGATGGGCTGGCTGGCTGCCTTCACCAGGCGTCCGGCAGTCACCGCGGTCCATGCCGCCCCCATCTCCATCCGTGCAATTAGCCCCTAGGACTTGCGGTCACTGAGAATCCTCTTCTGTGATTTTATTTCACCCTGTGCCACCTGAAGCAGAACTCAGTATCTTAAAGTTCCATCATCTAAACTTGCAGACATACGTTGGTTGTGTGTTTGTTTAGACCCAGTGTTTCAGGAAAGGGGGCATTCACCCAGTAACTGCTGCCATGGGGAGAAGACCTTGGTCCCTCATCCACTCATTTCCCTTAACAAAAATGTGGCTGTGAAGATGAAAAACTCCCGTTTGGATCATTAAAAGGTAGAAATACTGGGCTTTCTAAGAATCAGAGATTTTAATATCGCTGAAGAGGGAAATTATATCTCCTCTCCCCACTTGCTCTCCCACAATTCCCTGTCTTCCAGACTTTCTTAATTTATACCTCTTAGACTCCAACACCTTCTAATACTATGTCAGAGTGTCTTAGGCTTCTGAGACCAGGAGAATAATGACCCTGGTCAGAAACTTGACAGAGTTTGGAAAAGTACATATAAATCAAGCCAAACATTCTTTATAAACTATATAAAGATAAATTGACTGGGAGACAAATGATGTGGCTAGATACGGATTTACTAGACCAGGCAAAACGGCAAGGGTATAGACCAAAATGGTAGCGGTCTTTATCACTAAGAAGCATATTAGTGATTTTTATCATCTTATTTGGTTTTCAAGACAATTTTCAGGTGACGTTTTAGGTTCACAGCAAGATTGGAAGGAAGGCACGCGGAGGTTCCATATAATCCCTGGTGCACCCACTCCTAGCTTCCCCATTGTCAACATCCCTCGGCAGAGGGATGCATTTGTTATCACTGATGTCCCTACATTGACACGTTACAACCATCCTAAGTCCATGCTTTCCCTTAGGATTCACTCCCGATGTTGTGCATTCTATGTGTTTGGACAAACATACAATGAAACATTTCCATCAGTATGGTTTCGATGAGAAAAAACTGTTTTTTAGTACAGTAAAATTAGATCAGTCTGAAAAACTTGGAAATGCTGGACAATATTATAACCACCGCTTGGGTTTCTTACATTAATTATTTGAGGGAATGCAGAACTTGCTTAAGTCTAGGTCCGAAAGCGGGCAGCATCATTTCTGCTGTACTGTGTTGGACAAAGTAGTCGCAAACTGGCCCAGATTCAAGTAGATGAAGGCAGTGAAGCAATTACGCACACATACGGCCTGGGAAGGAACTGAAGGCAGCTGGTTCTCAAGACAAGTGACCTCCTTCTACCAGAGGCGTATAACCAGAGCGGGAAGAAGGCAGAAGGCCCAGGGAGTGTCGACTTCTATCTGATCCTGCAGAGGAGTGCAAGGGACAGTCACGTCTCCAGGTGCCTCGAAGTGAGGGACACAGCTTTCATGTTCTGACCCCAAAAATCACTGGTCCACAGGGTGGGTGAGCCCAGTTCAAAAACAAAGGATACGAAGACGTTTGTTCAAGGAAGATATGCCAATGGCCAATAAGCATGTAAAAAACGTCCCACATCATTCAGTTTAGTCGCTCAGTCGTGTCCGACTCTGAGACCCCATGGACTGCAGCACGCCAGGCCTCCCTGTCCATCACCAACTCCCAGAGCTTACTCAGACTCATGTCCATTGAGTTGGTGATGCCATCCAGCCATCTCATCCTCTGTCGTCCCCTTCTCCTCCTGCCCTCAATCTTTCCCAGCATCAGAGTCTTTTCAAATGAGTCAGTTCTTTGCATCAGGTGGCCAAAGTATTGGAGTTTCAGCTTCAGCATCAGTCCTTCCAACAAATATTCAGGACTGATTTCCTTTAGGATGGACTGGTTGGATTGCCTTGCAGTCTAAGGGACTCTCAAGAGTCTTTTCCAACACCACAGTTCAAAAGCATCAGTTCTTCGGTACTCAGCTTTCTTTCTAGTCCAACTCTCACATCCATACATGACCACTGGAAAAACCATAGCCTTGACTAGATGGACCTTTGTTGGCAAAGTGATGTCTCTGCTTTTTAATACTCTATCTAGGTTGGTCATATCTTTTCTTCCAAGGAGCAAGTGTCTTTTAATCTGCAGTGATTTTGGAGCCCAAGAAAAAAAGGTCTGTCACTGTTTCCATTGTTTCCCCATCTGTTTGCCATGAAATGATGGGACTGGATGCCCACTGGCTTCCAGTCCACATCATTAGTCATCAAGAAAATGTAAATTAAAACCATAAGAAGATACCATTTCACATTCACTAGAATGGCTAGAATCAAAAAGTGTGATGATAACAAGTATTGGTGAGGATGTAGAGAAATCAGAGCTCTCCTACACTAATGGTGGGAATATACAAGAGTGTACAGCCACTTTGGAAACATGCTTCCAAACATATTTGCCAGTTCTTCAAACAATTAAGAGTTACCTGTGATCCAGTCAATTCTGATCCTAAATATATACTTGAAATGAAAATATGTCAATAAAAAAGACGTACATGGATTATTATAAGAGCATTATTCATTGTTGCCAAAATGTGGAAACAGCCCAATGCCCACCATTTGATGAGTTAATAGTCAACACAATGGACTCTTATTTTTTCACAAAAATGAATAAAGCACTGGTAAATGCCACAACATGGATGAGCCTTGGAAACTTCATGCTGAGTGATAGCATCTGGTCACAAGATACCACATATGATCCCACTTGTATGAAATGTCCAGAATAGGAGAACTTAGACAGACAGAAAGTTGGTTAGCAATTGCTCAGGGGTAGGGAGGGGATGAATGGGATAGAGAGGAATAGCCAATGGATACGGGGTTCCCACCTGAGGTGGTGCAGATATTCTAAAAGTGACCGAGGATGGTTGCACACATCTGTGTGCAGACTAGAGACCACTGAGTTGAACATCTGAGTAGACAATGTGAAGTTATATCTCAATACTAATTTTCTAGAACTGCCATAACAACTCACCATAAACAACGTAAACAACAGGAATGCATCCCTTCATAACTCTGGAGGGCGAGAAGTCCAGAATTAAGGTGTCAGTAGGATTGATTCCTCTTGGAGTCTCTGGAATAGACCCCTCCCCAGGGCCCACTTCTATCTGCTGCCACAGACCCTTGGCTTCCCAGTCTTATAGCTGCAGTCCTCCGGTCTCTGCATCTATCTTGTTGTCTCTTTTTATCTGTTCAGTATCACTCACCTTTCTAATATAAGCACACCAGTAGAGGCATACCTTGGAAATAGTGCAGGTTTGGTATTTGTAATAAAGGAAATATCACATTAAAGGAAGCACATAATTTTTTTGGCATCCCAATGGATGTAAAAGTCATGTTTATACTATACTGTAGACTATTAAATGTGCAGTGGTATTATGTCTAAAATCAATGTACATACCTTACTTTTAAAATACTTGATTATTAAAAAATGCTAACCATCAAAAAAAGTTTTTTTAACAGGTCAAAAACAAACATAGGAGGAATATAAACTCCTGGGCACCTCCAGTTCCCTGTGATTGAGGTGGTGTCTGGGGGAGCCAGAGAGGGGTCCTCAGAAGAATCATTATGAATAGCCCTTGAAAACACACTGAGGTTTTAAGGGTAGAAAGGGGAGACGGTAAAGAGAGATCTCAGGGTCAGCTTACGGACTATACCCTTTCCTTAACCAATTATAAGAGAGAGAAAATTCTGGCCAGAGTTCTGGATCCCGTGCCCCCTTCAAAACTAGACTGAAGGCAGGGGAAGCAGGAGCCTCCAGTGGGCAAGAGCCAGAAAACAGAGCGAAGCTGGGAAGCTGCAGACGAAACACGCCCCCGGAAGGACTCACGGTCTACGGGTCACGCTAGGGAAATTCTGCATGCGGAGCAGGAAGGACTGTCACAGAAGAGACGAAGCCTCCTGGGCAAGAGGTCGTCAGGCAGAGCACAGCCGGGGTTGGATGGGCCCGCTTCACAGGAGACTGTTTCAGAAGACTCTTCGGTGACCCCCCCGCCCTGTGACTGTGGGCTGGAGGGAGCAACCCCCTTCTAGAGCAGAGGACGCAGTGGGGGCGATGGGAGGTCCCTTTGAGCTTAGGTGACTCCACCTTGGATGTCCTCCTCTTGACCTCCTGGGTACCTGCCCACTCACTCCGAGGGCCACCGCCGGCCATAGTGCGAGCATCTCTACAGAGCCCTTACAGAAGGACCCGAGTCTCTGGAGAAGCCCGTGAGGAGACTTGCCACCAGGCTTACGAGTGAGCTGACGGGCACGTGTCCCCTGGTTGGGGATGATGCAGACTGCAGATGGGCATGAGCTGAGGACGGAGGATTCCCTGCCCTCCGTCTGGTTTGGGAGCCGGCACAGGATCCAAAGTCCTGCTCAGAGTTTTCCTTCTCAGTAATCAGCTGAGGAAAGCATGGAGGCCACAAGTTGGCCCTGACTTGAGATGCTGGCGGCCCCAGGGGACACCATGGTTGCAGCCTCGTGAGACATGCTGAGTCAGAGGCCCCAGCCAGGCTGGTTCCCTGACCTGCAGACGGTGAGATAATCAATGCTCCTTTCAGCTGCTACGCTTGGGGGCAACATGTAATGCAGAAATAGATGACTCATGCAGACGTGAAAGCTCCTTCTTCTCATCCTAACACTAGCTTGAAGATGCATTTCATCACAGAGACTACTGCAGCGGTATGTCTGTACGCACAATGAACGCGAGTGTGTGTCTGTATCTGCCTGAGTGTATTTTGAAAGGGTGGTAAAGTACAGATAAGGGAAGATGACAATAATTTCAAGGACCCCGCCCTCTTGATGTTGACGTGCCCTGGCTCTCCCTAGCAGCACAGTGGCCTCTGCCAACAGACCAGTCAGTCCATCCTTAGAACGGAGAAAAGCATGGCCATCACAGTGGTCGCCGAAGAACTGGAGCTTGGCATCTTCACCGGGCTTCCTGCGCTGTGAGAGACCGCCACCAGCCCCTGAATTGTAGCCACCAACTTAGGCCCCAAAGAAAGCATTTAAAGTACAATCAGCAGCATTTAGACTCTGTTTCAGATCAGCATGGGCATGGTCAGGAGCTTTTCCAGCACCATTTATCCCACTAATTGCATTCATGGCTTCACGAGAACACGTTAGCCTTTTTTTCTTCTCTGCCCAGAAATGTATGACTGCCCATTCTGAAGCCATCAATTATGCAGGAAGCTCTGCTGCGCAGAGATCAAACCTGGACTGCGACCCGGCTTTCATTCGTGCCAAGAGCCTGCCGTCTGCCCCGTCCTGGAGAGAAGGGTCCTCCCGCAGCAGGGGCGACACAAAACTGCGAACACGATCAGAAGCTCGGGTTCCCTCCCGTGTCCCCCCCTGCCCCCCAATTAGCCCTGCTCAGAGCGTCAGCTCAGCCCTGTCCCGAGGGCACACGGTAGCCAAACCAGGGCTGGCCTCTGAGAGCGAGGGAGGGCCTGTCTGGGCTCCCCCCCGCCAGTGACTCTCCAGAGACCCTTCCAGAGGGGCCCCAGGGGCCATCCGCACCCCCGAGGCTGACCCTCAGATGCTCAGAGGGCCTGCAGGGGTCAGGAAGGCCAAGGTGTCTCAGACGCGCGGTTCAGACGGCTCGTGGGGAGGGCCCAGCACCGCCTTCTGCTCCAGCCTGCTGAGGGGGAGCCTGGGCACCAGCAGACCGTCCAGACTGGGCAAAGGGCTGCAGGGCAGGCCCCTCAGGCCCTGGTCCCACCAGGACAGAGGGGAACCACCAGCGGAGAGCGAGCCTGCGCCTGCAGCCTGCAGCTGGCTCACAGGTCTAGTAACGCAGGCAAGACGTTTACCTGCGGACAGGAGGCCTGGACTCCAGTTGTGAACCCTTCTTTAATCAGGTTGTTTTGGTCAAGGCTTTTTAAAAATTGTATAACCAAGTAGAATCTACTCCAGGACTTCCCTGCAGCTCAGATGGTAGAGTATCTGCTTGCAATGCAGGAGACCCGGGTTCGATCCTTGGGTTGGGAAGATCCCCTGGAGAAGGAAATGGCAACCCACCCCAGTATTCTTGCCCGGAGAAGTCCAAGGACAGAGGAGCCTGGCAGGCCACAGTTCACGGGGTTGCAAAGAGCCAGACACGACTGAGCAACTGACCCCACTACTGAAATCTACTCTAGGCCAGATGGTTCCTGTGTGCAGGTCTTGCATAGAGGTTCCAGAAAAAACTGGAAGTAGGCAGTCAGCAAGATGCGTCTCTCACCCTCTCATCCAGTCCTGCTGTGTGGCCGTGCGTTCTGTGTCTCTGATTTCGCACGCCCATGGAAGTCAGGCCCCCAGACATAAAGGCCCCAAGTTCAGACAGCCGGCTGCCCTGACCAGCATTGCTGAATTTCCTTTCCACGTTCCTGGCTGAGAGTCTGTGCCTAGGCACGCGAGGTCAGGGCTCCCTGGTGCGATCAGCTGTGGTCCAGACGGGACTTGGGGATGGGAAGGGACCCGAGAGCATGTAGAGCGCTGTCAGCAGCGCCTCTGAGCACCAGGGAGGCAGGTGGAGAGAGGGCAGGCACAGGAGGTGCTTCTTGGACTGAACACGCGTCCCCGGACAGAGGAGCCTAGAGGGCTGCAGTCTCAGCCTGCAGAGTCGGACATGACTGAGCGGCGAGGCACAGCCCACCATCGACATTCATCCATGCGAGTGGAGAGGCGGCTTGCATTCCGGTGCCTTCGGGAGCTTAGACTGCTCAGCCTCAACTCCTCCCCTCCCTGCGAGCCCTGATATCAGTTCAGCAAAGTCATCAGCCTTGCAGTAAGACACCGTCACCTAACACTCGCCCTCAGGGAGGGCAGAGAGTCCAGGCGCCAAGTGCAGTAAGCCGCACGGACACAGCGGCGACACGGCATTGTGGGGACTAGTGTGAAACGCTAGGAGACGGGTTATGTGACCACACTCACATCCTCTGTGCCCATCTCCCCCAGGCCTAGAGGAAGGGGCCGGAGGTGGGGGCGGAGCCTTAGCTGAACTGCTTCAGCCCCAAGGGCACCTACGACAGCGTTTTTAATGCATGAGGCGGATCAGAGCTCCCCAACTCCCTGAAAGGGCCCATGCACACGAATACAAAGTGACTGGGTCCCAAGGGCCTAGGAAGAGGCAGCGGGCCGCCCTAAGCACCCTGCTCGCTTCTCCACCGGAGCGATCGGAACCCTGGAGCCGTCCCTTCACAGAAACACAGCCGCATCTCGGTTACCATGGAGACATGCACCCCACATTGCATACGTGGGCCCTTTTAGGGATTTCTTGCTACAGTACATGCATGTTGGTTTGCCTCCCACTTTGGCCCATAAATCATCTCGTTTTCACTTTCCCATCTTCCTACAAATGGTTGAGAAATTACAGGACCCAAAGACACCATCCTTGGTCTGGGGTTTCCCTCCCTATCAGTCCATAGGATCAAGGACTTTCCAGTCCTCATCTTGCTATTTTTCTAAATTACTGTCTTCCATAAATGCTTCAATAAATCGGTCCTTTTATTATTCTGATGAAATTCGGCAAACAGGGTCTATGGGACTTTTGTTTTTGTGAAGTACTCTGTTGCCAGGATACCCAGGGTGAAGGTGTCAAAGCAAGACTCCTTGAAAGGACAAGCTATGGTGAACATCCCAGAATTGGCCCCTTGCATACTAATCGTCCTGGTTCACCCTGCGCTGTTTCTGTCTGCTCTAGGAAAGATAGGGGAGCCCAGTTTCTAAATAATAAACTATCGGGAGAACAGAAAACATGTATTATTCAGTTGGCCAATGCATGCTTCACTCTTCTTTCTCCTTTCCTTTAAAATGTAGCACTAAGACCATTAGAGAGAAATTCTGGTATTTCATTAAGGCAAGTAAGGAGATGAAAGAGAAATAGATTTCTACACTGACAACTTCAGGAAATTTACAACAGAGTGAAAAGGAAAATAAAAGGATGAGAAGAATTAAAGCCACTTCCAACAATAGCAGAAAGACTCCGTGATCACCTCATTATTTAAAAATTGTATATTAAGCACTTTGTTAACAAGCATCTTGTAAGCACCTTCGGGGACATCATATTCTAAAAAAGGCCTTCCTTAGACTTAAACTAGATTCATTTGAAGTAGTATAGATGTATGGTTCTATACTCCAATAAATACAAAAAAAAAGACAAGGCAATTCTACAAGTTGAGAGTAGAGAGCTGAGGTTGTCTTGGCAGTAACTCCCAAGGTCGCAGCAGACAACAGATTTATTATAAGCAAATAATATGATGTGCCAGGCTTCCCAGGTGGCTTAGTGGTAAAAAATTCACCTGCCAACGCATGAGACGTGAGTTCAATCCCTGGGTCAGAAGGATCCCCTGGTGCAGGAAATGGCAACCCACTCCAGTGTTCTTGTCTGGAAAATTCTACGGACAGGGGAGCCTGGTGGGTGACGGCGGGGGGGAGGGGCGGCGGGGGGACGGAATTCGACCCTGGACGCCCTCAGTGACGTTCTCCTGGCCACGTGAGTATACGGTGCTGTGAGAAGGTGGGCTGGCCGTGCCGGACGACACACAGGCTATCACGTTCATGCAGACACCGCGCGTCACGAAAAACGTTGGCTCCCTACCTACATTCCAGATGAGCCCAGCAGGCCTGAGGATGTGGAGGAGGGAAAACTCTAGAAATTACTCTACTAGAATCATCAAGAAACTGAGGGCGTTGAAACCGGGAGAAGTTCACAGTGTCAGTGAAAATGCTATTGGCATGGCAGAAATCACCAAAATCAAACTCTGAACACGATCGTCTTGGCCAAAAATTGTCTGAGCTCAAAACTTGCATTGTTCTCTCACTGTCTGACAGAGTAACAACTTAAATGGCACATTTCCCAAAGAAAGTGAGGAGACAATTCAGCCAGGCACCGCTGGGTCACAGCGCGGGACGTGGGCTTCAGGGCGTCTTGCTCTCGGAGGCGCCTCACCGTCTGGGCACCGAGCTCGCTCCTGAGAGAGTCTGCCCTCTCGCCCGGCGCTTTCACTCGCAGCCGAGGAGGAGGAGGACAGTTCAGAGGGTGGTGTTCGGCAGGAGCAAGGCTTCCCTCCCCCGATGACAAGTTCTGGGAGAACCGCAGAGCCTGGGAGCCCTCACGACGGACCAGAGCTCTTCCCTCCGGGGCACAGAGCACCGCGCTCCCGGAGACCCACTCACGGAGACCCGTCCCGAGACTTCCGCCCAGGTTTACAACGCTCATCCTAAGAAGCTGATGGGATAAAAAAATCATTCTTCTTAAAAGGAAACCATCTTCTCCATGACTGGTGTAGAAACACGCTGCAGATACCAGAAGTGTAGCCCACCCGCAGCCACTCACCTGGAGCCTCTAAGGGAAGAAAACTCCTCCCTGCCTCCCTGTCTGCTGCCGGCCTAGCCTTTAACACAATTTGAGTGCAATGATGTACAAGAAAAGGGACTATCGAGACTCCCGGGCAAACATCAGACCATGAGAAATCTGAAGCGTAGCAGTCAGCCTATACCAACAGTACAGAGTATGGAAGCAATCGGCAGTTTTATATTGAAAAATACAGATTAATTTATATACTGGCTAGGCCGGCATATCTTACAGAGTAAGGCATGGATTATTGTGCTGTTCATACTTAGTGTTCACTAATTATCAAAATCATCATGGAAAGAAACAACAGTTGTGAACTGACCGCAGTATTTTAAAACAGCTTCTTAGCTCTTCAATCTGCATCACTTTAAAAACTCCATGCCTTTGACCCTATAATTCCTCTCTTCCTTAATTTTCATACAGAGGAAGTAGTCCCAGATGAATACAAAGATTAATATTTCATAAATTTGAAGCAAGTGAATTTTAATATTTGGAGAGCAATTATGTCAAGTTTCAGAAAAATTCATCCAATGGAATCTTAACACGATAAAATTACGAGCCAAAAAGGGTGGGGAGGATAGAAAGCTGGAGAAATATGACCAAATGAAACACGCCAGAACAGGGGATGCACTTGGATGGCAGAAACACGGATCATATTTTCCATAATAAAAATGAGGAGGACGGTTAAGAAAAAGCACATTAAAGATGTAACTTCTCCTGTAGTTATTTATACTTCAGGTGAAGTAGCAAGTGGGTCACAGAGAAAGGGAAAGTAGAATCTGCTTGAGTCCAGACCTCTCCACCTTGCATCTGCAGGATACCCGCCACTCAACTGTAATTCATGTTTAACCAGCTGAAACTAACTGCCTCAGAACGGTTGTGTCTGGACCAACTTTTCTGCTGGTCTTGCCAGCACGGCAATCTGCCACTTTTTCTTTTCAGATTAATTTTCTTCTGTTACTGGAGACTGAAGACCCAGAGAACTCACAAGCCTTTCCACAGAAAATGCCATGTTTTCAGAGGAAGCTGAGTTTGCTTCAAAAGAACACGAAAGAAGGGCTGGAGCGCAGGAAAGCGTCAAAAGCCTCGATATGTGAAATACACCGGGAGGCCTCAAAGGCCCTGGAGGATCCTGGGGCCATCGTGATGTCCCCCTGAGTGGAAATAATTTCCCTGCTCCTTCTAAACTCAGCATTCCTGTGTCTTGTAGCAGAATTACTTCTGTTCATTCCCTCCTTTGCCCCCTAGCTCTCTTTTTCACTTAATTCTGTGCCCTATTTCATTCACCAGAATTTGCTTCAGTGGCAGCTGGGTACAGCCCAGCCTCAGCCCCGCCTCAGGTGGAAAGACTCTGTCCTAAAACAAACTTTAGGAAGCCCTGTCGAGCGCCCCGCTCTCTTCCAGGTGTTTTCACTTGTACATGTCGACCCAGTTAATTCTCATAAAAATTCTATCAGGTACTATTATTTCTATTCTCTAGGATGAGGAAACGGAAGCTCAGAAAATTTGGAAGTTTGACTTTTCACGATTTCCAAACAAAGAAGTAGCCTTCCACCAAACAAGGAGGCCCCTGCCTTGTAAGGCCATCTTTTGTTATGACTTAAGTGCTAACACACTCTCTCTGTACAAACAGCATGAAAGCAATGCAGTGTTCATTGTCCTTCCTTTTCCTCTCCAACCTGTAACGAAAATGCACTCGGGGTTCCTGTCGGCGGGCCCAGGGAGTGTGAGGTCAACGACTACATTTCAAAGGAGCATTTGCCTCTCTTCCTCCTAACCTGGACGTTCTCATTTCAGTGCTTTTCAGCGTATGAGAAGATGCAAGGCCCCGCGCTCACTGACATTATTCCTCCGACACGCATCCTCACCACCAGGGCCCGCATCACGGCACGGACGCCTCATCTGAGGGGAACTCACGAAGGAGGGAGACGGGGAGCTCTGAAGTCAGTAACTTGAGATCTCTGCTGTCCGTGATTAGCAGCAATCTTTATTTCTTCAATTCCATGTTTTTGTTTTTTCTGGCAAAAAAACTATATATCCCAGCTCCTGTCTTTAGGGCAGTTCCTCAGAGCTATGTGAGAGGCTGACGTCCAGGCCGCAGTCCTCAGTAAAATCTCCGAATAAAAAAACTTAACTCACAGATTTTTAGCCTGTGCAGACTCTCGTCAGTAAACCGACATCTCAAGGAAGCTCTTCAGCAGCCGTCGTCAGAGACGCAGGAAGCAGCAACCGCTCCGACCCAGGGCTCTGAGCCAGTGGGCTTTGCTCTCGAGCCAAAGGGCCAAACGAGTCTGAGGCTGAGACCACCTCAGCTGGTGCTGCCTTGGATGCAGATGAGCTACTACCTGTCAGGGAGAAAAAGCTGAAGCTGTGACGAGGAGCGGCCACAGGAGATAAAGAAGAGGATGATGAAAGACGTCCAAAATGCCCGAGACAGGCTGAGAGAAGGCATTGTATTTCTCATCAGAGTTAGAGATTACCAAAGACACCAACAGACCTTGCAGAAAAGCCTTTTGCAAAGTCAAAATCAGTAATCCATGTCAAAGCTCGAATCTCTAGCAGGATCTCCTGCGGTTTAGGAAATTGATTGGCTTGCACTTAATCCTGCTAGCCTGGTTCCTGAAGACTAGCTGTGTGCAGTCACTCTCTCAGAGCAGCTGGGCCCACGTCACTGAGCACGGACGGGTGTGTGCATGTGTGTTTACCCATCACACCCAAGACAGAGCGCCAGGCTGCGGCAGCATCGCCCAGCAGTGCGAGGCCTGGGGTCTGCTCTCAGAGACCGTGATTCCAAGTCCTGGTTCCACGGCTTGGTAAATGTGTAACTTTGCTAGTGTTACTTAATTTCTCTAGGTTCCCGTTTCCTCCCTGCCAAAAGGTGGGGAAGGGGTAATCATGGTAATCAAACTCCACGTGGAGCTTGAGAGTTGAGTCAGTATATGTGAAATGGTTACACGGTGGCTGGCAAATATGATACACCAAGCAAGTGCTGATTCTCATGGAAATAGAAGCACACGGACGGCTTCTCACTGTTAGACAAATTCATACTTGTTTGAATCCCTATTGTTCTATAAAGAATGTGAGGCAGCCAACAAAAATAAGCAAAATAACGGTAGACCAGCATAATTTTCAAGTGGGAACGAAAGAAATCAAAGCAAGGGTGGAGCTAAAGTTGAGCTGGGATACTCGTTGCATTTTTTTGTGCTGAGTTGACCTCACCAAGACAGAGACCGGGGAAGGAGCCCCTCGTGTATGATATTGCAGTCATGGCAGAGGCGGCAGCCTTGCTCGTAAAGGATTCTCAGACCGATGTGTCCTTGTCGCTTCCTCGGAAGTCCCCGTTTCTGCCGGTCTTGTTCTCTTTCGTTAGCGTCACTGAACCTTAACGCTCATTGTGTGTGTGTGTGAGTTGCTTAGTTGAGTCTGACTCTTTGCAACCCCACAGACTGTAGCCCACCAGGCCCCTCCGCCCCGGGACGCTCACACTAGAAATGTGCAGAAGGGATGCAGAGCAGCCCACCAGAGGGAGGGGGAGCGGGCTGAGAACAAGGGTCCGCGGGCGCGGCACTCAGCCCTGGAAGATGTGAGCTCTATCCGCGGAGTCCTGCGGGCTCCCAGGATCTGCAGGGACCTCCCTGCCCGACCTCTGCTTCCAATTAATGCTGCCCATTAACATTTTCATGAGGTGAGGCGTTTGTCTTCTGAATATGGTAATGATCTGAGCTCTCCCCTGTCCTGGGAGAATTTATGCACCGGAAGGGTCTGCTCCAGGAGCCAATTAGGAGAACCCTGCCTTACAGAATCTTACTGTGGTTCCAACATCAGAGTTAGCTTCAGGGTAGGTCATGTTTACATGTCACAGAGAGAGTGCCGTGATTGATATTCTAGAACTTGCATGATTACAGTGACAACTCATGCTTAGGTTCACGAAACGAGAGGGGACCTTTGAGAGATCACTGCATTCTGCTTCCTCATTCTGCAGCTGAGGTGAGGTGACTTTCCCCAGACTACTGTGTGCATGCTAAGTCACTTCAGTCGTGCCCGACTCTGTGTGAGCCCGTGGACTGAAGCCTGCCAGGCTCCTCTGTCCATGGGCTTCTCCAGGCAAGAACCCTGGAGTGGGTCACCACGCCCTCCTCCTGGGCATCTTCCCGGCCCGGGGATCGAACCTGTGTCTTGCGCGTCTCCTGCACTGGCAGGCAAGTTCTTTACCACTAGCGCCACCAGGGAGGCCCAGACCACCACCTCACCCTGATCTTGGAGTAAGGGCAGACTCACAGAAGTAAACTTTTTGTCGAGTGAGATTGCTGGAACACCTTGCAGGATTTCCTCAGGCGTCAGTGTCGGGCACCTTCCCTCTCGGGGGCGAGACGTGCCAGGCGCTCACTGCACTCACTCAGGAGCCGCTGTCGATTCCTTCCTGGCTGCCCAGCTGCCATCTGTCAGCTCCGCCACGGTCATTCCTCATGAGAGTCAATGCGACTCAAGTCAAGCTGCCGCCCATCAAGGGGAAGCTGCACCCCCGAAAGGACTGCATCAGGAAGCATGATTTTGCTCAGAATTTAATCGGTCAACTCTAGCTGGAGAGCCGGAAGGTAATTCTGTGTGTGTACGCATAAGCATGCGCTTTCTGCAACCTATTTTCCTGACATCTCAGAAACAGGGTGGCCAAAGCCATGGCCCCTGGAAATGGACTGCCTTGGTGATCAGCCATGGGGTCAGAGGCCAACCTCTCCCAGGCGTCAGTTTCCTCCTGTGGGAACTGAGTCTCTAACGATAGCACCTATGACATATGGTCCCTGCAAGATGTAAATGAGAGAAACCAAGGAAGGCAGTGGTACGTGTAGGCATTAAATAAAGCCAAAGAACTATCTCAAGCCCAGGAGGAGAGAGACGCTCATCTAACACCGTAGGTAATAAAAAGAGACACCAAGCTACCAAGACATTAACCTTTATCATGCAAGACATCTGACTGGGCTGCTTTTAGATATTTCATTCAGAATAGACCTCTGAGGGGCTTCGCTCCCCGCCCATCTTCACCCTCACAACTCGAGGTTTTCACAGCTCCCCCTTCCCCCCCCCCGCCCCCCAAATACACATATTCCATTCAGCAAAACAAGAGTGGATTGAGCAAAAAATGACGGACCTCCACGTTTTGAGGCTGGACACAGGAAATGGCAGAAACAGGAAGGATGGGAAGCAAAGGGGTTAAAAACACTGAGAAACTTCAGGGAGGGCCTCAAGGCAGGAAGAGGGAAAGCTATCTGCATGTCCAAGGTGCCCAGACTCTAGAAGGCAAGCTTGGGCAAACTGAATAGATTAAGGGGTCTATGTTCCCTTCACAGGCTAAGCAGGGGTGGGAAGGGAGTACATGCTGTTCTTCCCCATCCCTGCCTCTAACTTCTAGGAAAGCACCGGATTCCTCCATTTAGAGTTGGGAGACAGATACAGGTGCAGCATTTAGCAACCGTCATAGTAGCAGCTGACTCAGACTCATCGAAGGATGATAAAACAGTTGGGCAAAAGTTTGATGAAAACCAGGGCGTTGCCATAGTTTCCAAATGCTAATTACAAAGAAGAAAGTGGTAACTTTATAACCGATGCCTGATAACCACACAATCCAAGCTCACATTGTCAACAAAGAGACAAACTTATGTTACCTTTGTAAACGGATGCCTGCTGATACGATGCATTAAGGTGGACACAGCATTGCTCATGTATTATTCCTTCCAAACATGCATAATCTGAAAGTAATCGTGAGGAAAGAGTCAGACAAACACATACCAGTGGGCATTTACAAAACAAACTGGCCAGGTACTCTTTCAAAATGCCAGTGCCATGAAGGACAACTAAGGATGAGGAACTATTCCAGATTAAAAGAGGTTAAAGAGTACAACAGGTGAGCCAAGATTTGATCCTGAATGAACAGAAAAATATGTATGAGAGATATTACTGAGATGAGATCTAAACCTGAACTATGTACTAAAGAATATTATTGTATCAGTGTTCATTCCATCACAGATATGTAAAAATTTTTCTTGTTTTTAAGGGATACACACAGAATTATTTAGGGGTAAAAGTCATGGGATTTCAAATCATTTGACAAGTTTAATAAGAAGGAAGAGGAGGAAAAGAAGTGTGTAATGGGGGTGAAAGTGAAAGTCACTCAGTCGTGTCCAACTCTGTGACCCCGTGGACCATACGGTCCATGGCATTCTCCCAGCCAGAATACTGGAGTGGGTATCCTTTCCTTTCTCCAGGGGCTCTTTCTAACTCAGGTTGAACCCAGGTCTCCTGCTTTGAAGGCGGATTCTTTACCAGCTGAGCCACCAGGGAAGCCCAAGAATATTGGAGTGAGTAGCCTATCCCTTCTCCAGGGGATGTTCCCGACCCAGGAATCGAACCAGGATTTCCTGTGTTGCAGGTGGATTCTTCACCCACTGAGCTATGCGGGAAGCCCTCACAGGAGTGGTGGAGCATACAAAAAGACTGCAAAAGGTTAACACTGGTGAATCTAAGTAAACGGTATAAGGAAATTTCATTACAGTATACTCGCATCTTTCTATAAATTTCGGACTTTTTTCAAAATAAAACATTTTGTAAGACATGAACAAAAAAGAAAAAGCAAGAGATATGTATGAGACAACAAGCTGATTGCAAGATGGATTTGCTGCAGAAGGTATCACCCCCTCCTTGGGATGCAGGCTGGTCTCGACACACTTCACCTGCAGTGTTAGGCTGGAGTCTTGTGTTACTGAAGGCCCCAAAGATGCGACCACCAATGATACTTCCACGGCAAAGACAGACTGCTGATTTTATATGGCCTTAATTCTTTTTGAATTTACTAATTTAAAGAAAAAAAAAAACTCCTGCTATGCTACCTGGGGCTTGCCTGATAGCTCAGTTGGTGAAGAATCCGCCTGCAATGCAGGAGACCTCTGTTCAATTCCTGAGTTGGAAGGATCCTCTGGAGAAGGGAAAGGCTACCCACTCCAGTATTCTGGCCCGGAGAATCCCATGGACAGTCCATGGGGTCGCAAATATCAGATATGACTGAGCGACTTTCACTTTCACTTTCTTATGCTACCTACCAATCACGAAGAACAGGTAACTGGTTAAGTGTAAAAAGTTAATGAAAGCAGCAAACCATTTTCAAAAAATAACACATACATGGCTTAAATACGTCTTTTCCCTTGAAATTGTTTGTACTTTCTGTGAGTGGGTCTTTGCCAGCTGGAGTTACATGTTGTTTCCTTGAATCAAGCACACTCGGACAACTCATACATCTCCAATTATTTCCAGATTTAGTTTGTTTAAAGTTGAAAGTGCATTTGTTCTAGATGTTTACTTCTTTTCAATCATTTACAGGTATCTTACCCACTGATTTTACATAGACTATTTAAGCACTTGACTTTACTGAGCTTCTCCAGAACATTCAATTTATTTTTCATAGGAAAAAAAAAAAAACAACTCTCTTTCCTTACATGTATTATCAGTCTTGTAATACTTATTTAAATTCTATAATTATAATCTGAAGCATAACTAGATGGATGGGATTTGGAAATAAATGCAATTGAGTCTTGGTAAGCACACAGGCTATAATCAAGGCTATGGTTTTCCCTGTAGTCATGTATGGATGTGAGAGCTGGACCATAAAGAAGGCTGAGCACTGAAGAATTGATGCTTTTGAACTGTGGTGTTGGAGAAGACTCTTGAGAGTCCCTTGGACTGCAAGGAGATCCAACCAGTCCATCCTAAAGGAAATCAGTCCTGAATATTCATTGGAAGGACTGATGCTGAAGCTGAAACTCCAATACTTTGGCTGACCCATTGGAAAAAGCCCCAGCACACTGATGCATATTAATTCTCTGTAAAATATACTGGGACTTCCCAGGTGGCACAGTAACTCAGAACCTGCCTGCCTGCAGGAGACTCAGGAGACAGGGGCTCGATCCCTGAGTCAGGAAGATCCCCTGGAGGAGGAAATGGCACCCACTCCAGTGTCCGTGCCTGGGAGATCCCAGGGACAGGGGAGCCTGGCGGGCTGCAGTCCACGGGGTCTCGAATGAGCTGGATGCACCTGAGCACACACGTGTGAAATCTACCGCCTTTCAGGGACACTAGATGCAGGAGTGGTGATCTGGTTACGTACAGAAAGCCGAGTGCCCGCCACGCACCTGGCACGGTGCTGTGTTCTAGGGTACAGACGGTCCTTTGTGGAGTCCCATCCTCACGGATCAGGTTCTGTGGTGGAACTGCTGGGCCTGCTTCTCTACCCTGGTAGGATCCGAAAAAAGAAAAAAAATGCTTGCTTGATTCAATAAGCAAAGAATTAATTCAAGGCTGTCCTTCTTCTCTTCTGAGGAGCTGGAAGGATGAGAAAGAGGGAAAGGCTTACCCTGTCGAGTTAAATGATGTTATCACTTGCCACATGTACAACATGCTGTTTACGGCACAGTCAATTGATCATGACGCCGGAAACCCAGTGATAGATGGGGCCTGGCTCTGGCGGCCAAAGAAAAACAAGGAAAAATAGCCGTAATTAACATACGGAGGCACGCTGATGCAGTTTCGTGTCTGCCTTTATTGAAGCAATTTGCTAAATTTGAGATGATTCCGTTAATCAATCATAGAGCCAACGCTTTTTTGTTTTTGGTGTTTATCTTTACCTTCAAATTACATTAAAAAGACTGCTGCTGCTCTTGGCAGAAAGAACCTTGCCCTAAAGTGGGAAAATCACCGTTGCGAAGGCCCCTGAAACACAGGGGTCAAGGAGCACAGCGCTAGGTCCAGCAGTGCTCTCTGCACTGCCCACCCCCCGAGCTGAGTCTGCCCTTCTCCCTGCCTCTGCCCACTGTCCACCCTCCTCATGCTCGGCTCGAGGCCCAGGGCGGGCCAGGCCCTCTGCAGACACACACCCGCCTCCAAGCCCAGGTCTCCTGCCTCCTCTCCAGGAGCTGAAGCCTACACTTCACTAAATGCTCAGATGAAGGCTCCCTCCCTCTAAGCAATTGTCCATCCCTACTCCTGTCTCCTGGATACATAAAAGTGCATCTCATGAATATATTTTTTTAGCAATGACCAAGTTCAAACTCTTCAGAGGGAAACTGAGATGAAGAAAATGAACAGCAAGGCCCCAGTCACGTGGCAGAATGGGAGTAAAACCGAAGTCTCCTCTGCCCCAGCTAAGGGCCCTTTCCACTCCTTTTTGTGACTTTGCACTTACTCACGTAGCCTCAGCATCGCTGACCCCAACCCACCTCCCAGAAGAATCCATGGATTCAGTTCCATGGAGCTTGCCCACCCGATGAGCATGCGGGTTCCTTGAGGGCAGGGACGGTACCGTTCACGTCCTCGGCTTACACGGAGCAAGACAGAGTAAAGGACAGCCGAATTTAATTAGCTACATCTCAGCTCAGCACCAGATCCTTGCCCCCGGCCGCCTCCCACTGCCCCAGTAATCTCAGCCGGCACACGTCTCCTGATTGCATTTCCAGGCCCTCCCGTGCCTTTGATGAACTTCTGTGTTCTTCAGCCGCTGAGTCGCCGAAGCAGCCGTTGTGTTGCCCCAGGTGGGAAATAGCACTGTAGGGAACAGGCAGTTAATAAGCTTAACAGGTAGGGACAGAGGCTCGTTAACGGTTGCTCCGTGATTTGTGGCTAGTTCCCCCCAGCACCTAAATCTTGAAATAAATATATTCAGAGACTCCGTTATCCCGGAAGAGGACATGGATCATTTTTCTTTCATTAACAATGGAGCCACTCCACAACATGTGTATTTATACGTGCATTTCCAAGCCTAGAAGCTTGTCCCTTTAAACCTGCTCACACTAAATTTTGATCAGCCCTTGATGAAAGAAGACTTATGGATCGCAGACAACCTGGTAACCATCTGTGCCCAATGCATATTAAAAGAAATGTAAATTTACCAAAGCTTCCCCAGCATATATCAGTTTATCCACTCCAGGAAGACAGAGGATGATTAGATAATCTGGGACCAAATCTCCGGATTCAGCAGGGTCATGTTAATGAGGAACTTTGCTGAAGTGAAGAGCAGGCAGGTACCCTCGAGAAAGGAAATTTCTGGATGGAGGGTGTGTCCAATTTTCCTCCTCCCCGACCCCGGGCACCCCAGGACCCCGCCGGGTCCCCGCTGAAGATGTGCTGTCCACTGCGGTGGGATTCGCTCTGCCTTCCGCCAGAGACCCCCTTGGGGTCGCGGACGGAGCAACCGCCTCGCCGCGGCGGCGGCGTCTGCAGCCTGCGGGTGGGGGTCCCGCGCAGCCGGGGCAGAGTCCTCCCCCGAGGAGAGAGGTGGGCAGCGCCGGTGCCCACAAGTGAGGGCTGTGGTCCTTTCCTGGAGGTGCTCCAGAGGCTCGGGGCGGTGCCGCCCGACACAGCGAAGCTAGCTAGTACTTCCTGATCACTGCAGAGGGAAAATGCCCACAAGATTGTATAAACAGTGTAATCAGAAAGGGCATTCTGACGTGTGTGCCCCTAATGTGATCACCAAGACGCGTGCATCGCCCCCACAGCATGCCTGCCGTGGAAGGCACCACCTCTTACTAACCCTGAGGACACACGAGCCAAACACGAACTCCGGGGCTTCCCACCAAATCCAGGACCAGCCCTCCACCCAGGTGTCAAACCAGGCGACAGAGAAAGCAAAGACTGGTCAAGGACTGAAGATGCCGAAGGGAGACCCGAGCGAATACAGCGCGGGACCCAGGGCAGGTCCTAGAATATGACATTCACGGGAAAATGGGTGACACCTGAATCAAGTCTGTAGTTAATAGCCCTGCCCCAGTGCCAATGTCTTAGCTTTAATTACTGTTCTATGGTTAGGTAACGCGTTAACAGAAGGAGAAACTGGGTGGGTGGGAATTCTCTGTCCTGTCTTCCCAACTCTTCTGAGTTGAAAATTATCTCAAAATAAAAAGGTTTTTAAAAATCTGAAGAAAAAAAGGAAGAAGATACATTATACGTTATTCCAGTTTCATTAAAAACTCTATACCCAACCTGGTCAAAGTTCTGTCTTTCCTGACCTCTGATACCTGCTCTTAGGTATCTGAACGCTGGACCCAAATGGGTGCCAAAGGAGGGAGGGGAGTTTGGAGGAGAACGGATACAGGTATGCGTGTGGTGAGCCCCTTCACTATCCACAACATCGCTAGTCAGCTAACGCCAACTTAAGTTTAAACAACCAACCAAACAAAAATCACTGAAGCCTCCTTCCCTACCCAGTAATTGTATCTGTTCTCTTTTCTTATGTTGATCTCTTTTCAATCTCTAAAATGTTAAATAAATTACTTGTTAAAAAGAAAAACCTCAGTCCCCCAAAGAGGAGCGCGCCCTCCACAGTCCCACCGAGGCACCACCCCACACCCGTCTCCCCACCGCCCTCCCTTGAGAAGTTCCCCCGAGCCTGCAGAGCCGGAGGGAGGAACTCATCACCACACAAAACACCTTATCCTCGGGTGCCGCGTGCAAGTTCAGACTCTCAGCCTGCATCGCAGGCGGCTTTCGCTGATAGAGCCAGTCCTGATTTCCCTCCGGCTCAGACCCTGGGCATCCGGCCGTGGGGCGGCTCTGCGCCCAGGCTGCACGGCGCAGCCCGTGATCTGGGCTCAGGCAGCCACCCCGGCCGCCCCCATGGAAACTTTTACCCCGCTTTGTTTAGATTGTCGTAAAATCCTGCCAAGCCCATTAGGGCTAATGCTCAGCTGAAAGCAGCCGCGCCTTCCTGTCAGTGCTTGGCATGGCCGGGCCATTGGCGATTGTCTGCAAAAGAGACCAGAAGCCTCTGCTTCCAAGGTGGGGGGAGCAAGAGTGGAGAAGGCACCCCCGCCTGAACCTCTGAAGCCAAAGCCTCCCCTCTGCCTGCGGCTCAGACCTCAGCTCTTGGAAGGATCCGAGCAGCTGCAGAAGCGCCAGCTCTCGGGATTCAAAAGGTCCCACCAGAAGCTCTCTCCGAGTTTGTAATCAAAACAAAAGCACACCTGTGTTTTGGAGCTTCAAAGGGGTTACAAGCGGGGCGGGAACACCACGTGGTTAAGAGAGACGCGCCGAGAGCCTGTGGCTGCAGGGACACACCCCAGCATTCCCGCCTCACGGCTGCGTGGTGACCTCAAAGGATCGCCTGGGGGACCCCGGATGTGAGAAAGTCACAGCTGCTTTGCCTTGAACAAGGGTGCCCTCAGGAAATCAGTCTATGATTAAAGACGGGCACCGCCTGCCTTTCCAAGGCTTGGATCTGTACCAGTCTCTTTAGCACTGAATCAAAACTTCCTGCAGCCTTCCCTTTGTTCTTGGCTCCTGGGATGTCCTTCCCTCCCAGCTCAAATCTGGCACGTTTGCTAAGACCCAGCTTTAGCGACTTTTTCTTGGAGCCTATCTTGGCCACGTACCACAGCCTCAAGTCTCCTCCCACAGCCCTTTCAGACGGTTGCACACAGTTCTGCAGTCCTTCTGGATTCCTTCCTGCTGTTCTTGGTAATCATGTCTGTTGTTAATATCGCGTCCTTCGATGTCATGGGCTCCTCCAGCCCAAATTGTTTGAATGCACTCTTGGATTGCATGATGGATTAGAAGGAAAGAAACTAATAAAATGGTGATGATACAAGTCTCAAGGCATGGTTTCTTGGCCACCTTCCCTCAGAATCCGTACCCTGAATCAAGAGCATGCAGCACCGTGTAATTTCCAGAGGTCAGAGCAGGGTGATCGTGGTTGGCCAGCAGAGGTCTGGTGAGCCTGGCCCTCTGGGCGTTGCTGCTGTCCATTTCTGCATACCCTCCCCCCAGCGAGGGGTATTGAGTGCAAGTGGAGCTGGCTTCCAATCCATGGTTACAGCATCCTTCCTTTAGGCCCAAGTGTGGGTCAGCTCTGGGTCCCTGCCTTGGCAGCCAAAGGCCTGACCCAGCTCCCGTCAACTTCAAGAATAGTGACAGGACGGTAAGCCTCCTCCAGCTGCAGGGACGACCACAGAGGCCCGCATGCGCGGAAATGACCAACAGAGCCCGGCCTGCTTGCTTCACCTTGGGTGCCCTTGGAGGGCCAGGCCTGGTTGAGAGGGGAGTTGGGAAAATTAGAAACAAGATTTTGCAATGAAGCTCTGTCTAAAGGGAAGGCTCCTACAGACCCTCTGTCTCACTGACCCTGTTCACCACGCCAGCTGCCTTGCCGTCCACACGGCTTGCTGAACCCAGGGCAGGCAAGTGCGAGCGAAGAGGCTGGAAGGAGACTCAAGGAGCCGTAGGAAGTGCAGACACGTGTCTTCTCTCCCGGCTGGCTTGGCAGCCGTGACGTGACCTCATAGCACATAACCACGGCGCCGCCCCAGTGCGCCAGGGCGTTCCCGGTGGAGATCATACACGGGCGCCGCACACAGCCGCCCCTGACCAAGCGGGCCCCTCGGGACTCGCACGCACAGAGCTCTCGGTGACCTCAGCGGTTACAGAGTCGTTATGCACAAAGCGTGGGGCCAGCCTGCCCACACCACGTCGGCTCGTTTGCCCGTTCCCGACCCCTCCCTGGTAAAAAGGCCTGAATATCAGCAGCCAGCAAGCCCTCAGCAGCACTCTTGAGGACCCGCAAAGACCCCGTGGGGCAGCCGACCACGCACCCTCCCTTCCACGTCCACACAGTCCCTGGGCCACGAACAGGGCACTCGTGGGCCTTGGAAATCCTGGTCGCTGTCAGTGGGAGAGAAGGGGGAGCAAGAAAAAAAAATTCATCCGAAGTCGGCTTGTAGCAGAGTCCATGTGAGATGAAAACAAAAACTTTCAAGTCAGTTCAGAAGGATCTAGGAACTCAGTCATGAGCTGACTTCTCCGTACTCCGTCCGTCACAGACAGTAAATGTTCCGGCTCAAGTGTTTCTAGACTGGGATATGAAGAGAAATGTTACATCTTTTATCTTGTCCAGAGGGGAAACCAATTCCCAGGAGTTGAGAAAGAGGGACGTAAGCATTAAAAAAAAAGAGGTTAAAAAATCAGAATGGGATGAATTGCGAGAACAGCATTGAAACGTATCCGTCACCATATGGAGAACAGCCAGCGGGGCTTTGCTGTGTGATGCAGGGAGCATCACCAGGGGGGTGGGTGAGGTGGGAGGTGGGAGGGAGGCTCCAGAGGGCAGGGACGGGGCATACCCATGGCTGGTTCATGCTGATGGATGGCAGAAACCAGCGCAGCATTGTAAAGCAATTATCCCCCAATTACAAATGAACTAATTTTAAAAATGCCAATTAGGCATATGAAAAAAAATCAAATGAATACATTCAGAAATGCCTATAAGACTTCAAATATCACGCTGCATGAGCCTTTTACCGAGCTGCGTCTGCGCAGAGGCCTGGACGCCCCGTCCCGGAATGGCCTGCTCTCCGTCCTGCCCTCCCCCCCATCCTGCATGCCAGGACCCCGGAGCTCACCCAGCCCCTCAGCATCACACGTCAGCGCAGCAGCTCCTGGCCGGCAGGAGGGAGGATGGCCTTTATTGTGCTTCTGTGAGATTAAATTCGGTCATTATCTTGGAAGAGAGTTATCTCCTGTTGACAAAGTCCCTCAGAGTTCACTGTGGAGAACTTTAATTTCCACAGTCACATGAGATTTGAGTTTGACTGGGTGTTAATTAAGCACTGGGCATACGCAGGGACCTAGCTTCTGAAGAAGACGCAATCCCTGCTCAGGGCTCCTTCAGCGCTAAGCTTCCGTTCCTCCTAAAACCATCGTCTGAGGTTGTCGGGCAGACTCGGAAATAATGGGCAAACCCGTTCACATGGGTTTGATGGCTGCTTTTAAAAAGAGCCATACCATTCTAAGCCACAGGCTGCCTTTCCTGGGTCAGCTCAGGCACAGGGAGGATAATACCACACGGCAGTTAGGAGCAAGCAGGCAGACCTGAGCCCCAGCCTCAGGCCGACACGTTCAGCCCTGTCACACCAGGCCAGCCAGCCAGCCTCTCCACATTCAGGTTCCCCATCTGCAGCCCAGGAGGTAACAAGGAGATGATGATCGTACGGGGCGTGGCACAATGCCGAATACAGAATGCGTGTTCAGTGAAAGACAGATGCCACTCACCAGAACCCCTCTTAGGGTATTAACCATTTTCTACTTTTGATTATACCTTTAGTCAACCATCAAACGTGTGTTGAGAACCTACCAACCCATCAGGAAAAGTAAAAGGGATAGAGAAATAAAAATATGTGGTCTCTATGACCAACCTAGACAGCATACTAAAAAGCAGAGACATTACTTTGCCAACAAAGGTCCATCTAGTCAAGGCAATGGTTTTCCCATTCGTCATGTATGGATGTGAGAGTTGGACTATGAAGAAAGCTGAGTGCCGAAGAATTGATGCTTTTGATCTGTGGTGTTGGAGAGAACTCTTGAGAGTCCCTTGGACTGCAAGGAGATCCAACCAGTCCTTCCTAAAGGAGATCAGTCCTGGGTGTTCATTGGAAGGTCTGATGTTGAAGCTGAAACTCCAGTACTTTGGCCACCTGATGTGAAGAGTTGACTCATTGGAAAAGACCTTGATGCTGGGAGGGATTGGGGGCAGGAGGAGAAGGGGAAGACGGGGGATGAGATGGTTGGATGGCATCACCGACTTGATGGGCATGGGTTTGGGTGGACTCCTGGAGTTGGCGATGGACAGGGAGGCCTGGCGAGCTGCAATTCATGGGGTCACAAAGAGTCGGACACGACTGAGTGAATGAACTGAACTGAACTGAATCCTCCAAGGGCTTAGAGTTGTTGTTGTTTTTAAAGGACAGTGTGCAGATAGGGGAGCCTGGCGTGCTACAATCCACGGGTGGTAAAGCGTCAGACACAACTTAGTGACTGAGCAACAACGGCGGGGGGACCTCCTGCTCAAAGGCCAACATCCCCCCACGGGCACCGGTGGGCAACACTCATCAGTGACAGAAGGGGGCTGTGTGCAGAAAAAGCACAATCAAAGAGCTGACAGTTTTGAGGTGGGACATAGTTCTCAGCAAGCTTATGAGTCTGTACACAAAGTGCTATGAATATATTAGAGGAGGAGCTTTCCAATTTGACTGAAGAAATCAAGGGAGGCTTTATAAGTAGAAGAGGTAGCTCTTAAACTCAAAACGGAAGGGTAAGCGTGCATGAGAATCACAAATGTGGGGAGGCCATCCCCTCCAGAGGAAATAGCTTGTGTTAAGCCTCAGGGGCTTGGGAGTCCAGCTCACCCCGTAACCCCAAGCTGGGCCGGCCTGCCTGGTGAGGAGAAGTTAAGCAAAGGTGAAGAGGCGAACAAGGGCTGGAGAATAAAGGGCAGCGGAGGCTCCCAGGAAGACAGTATTTTAGCAGCTTTGCACTCGGAGGCGAGGGCCCAGCTTGTATTGATGAACGACCCAGCTCAGAGACATGCTGCAACGCTTCATTTTAGGTGTCAGCTTGAAGGGGCCACAGCGTGCCCGGATCTCGGATTCAATATTACTTCTGGGTGTGTCTGTGAGAGGATTTCCAGAATAAATTAGCACTTTAACTGTGAAACGGAGGAAAGCAGACTGGTCTCCCCAGAGTAGGGGGCATCAGCTCACCCCCTGAGAGGCCACAGAACAAACAGGCAGAAGCACGCTGCATCCACTCTGCCCGAAGGGGCGAGGTGCGCCACGGGGCTGCACACTGGGACTTGCACCACCGGGCGATCTCGGCGCTCAGGCCTTCAGACTCAGACTGGGATGTGAGCCACTGGCTTTCCTGGGCAAGCAGCTTGCAGGCAGCAGGCCACAGGACTTCTCAGCCTCGGGAATCACATATTCATCTGTGTCTGTATCGATACTTAGGTCAATATCGATATCGGTATCTATTTCCCCTATTCTGCCTCTTCAGAGACAGAGAAACTCACCCACACATAGTAGGTGCTCTTTAAATGCTACTCAAAAGACAAATTAATGAGTAGAGCATCCCAGGATTACTATCTCACTCTCAGGAATCAGATCAAATTTTGAGAGGGAAGAGATTAAAAAGGAGGAAATGGGATTTCCCACATAAATCTGGTCCAAGGCCTCTGTATTTTCCATGTCAAGACATCACACGTGAGACCCAGGACATACCTGGGCATGCTTCTCTAGCCCTGAACCAGCACACAGTCAGTTTCTGCTCAGGTGACGCTGCATTCCAACGTCAATGTTCCCACCCTCAACTGGGGGAGCTCACTGTAGGGTCAGACAGTATCTCTGGTAGAAAAGCCCAAGAACCGTTCAAAACAGAGGGATCAGGAATTCTGAAGAGCCAGAGCCAGCCCTCAAGTACACACGCACTTCTGACGTGGGAGTGAAAGAGGGGCTGGGTTGATGGCAGGGGCGTGGAGACCATGAGAAGGAAGCTGGTGTCTCCTGGGTCCTCTGCAGAGAGGACCCCAGGGGGACCAGGGCCGGTCCTCCTCCACTGAGCCCTGGGTTTCCTCAGTAACCGTTTTGCTTGGCATTTACCCTGCACGTCCCCATGGGCAGAAATTTACTTAAATATATGTTCGGTACTTTCCTTATTATTGCCACCCAAGTAAATATTGAATAATAATGAAAATTTTGCCTACGTAAGTCCCACCCATTAGCTAATACAGGGGGAATATAGAGGCCACAGAGAAGGGGCCTTCAGAGCGGCCAGCTCTGGGGATTCACCCACATACTCGTTGATTGTTCAAGATTACACAGTGCCTGCGTGTGAAGTCAGTTCAGTCAGATCTGACTCTTTGCAACCCGATGGACTATAGCCCACCAGGCTCCTCTGTCCATGGGATTCTCCAGGCAAGGATACTGGAGTGGGTTGCCACGGCCTTCTCCAGGGGATCTTCCCCACCCAGGAATCGAACCCGCAGCTCTTACGCCTCCTGCATTGGCAGGAGTTTTTTGACCGCTAGCACCACCTAGGAAGCCCCCAGATCGCACAGTAAACCAGAAGGCGGACACGACATGGCTTCCACGCTCACTCGCGTTGGTCGGCCCCGAGAAATAACGTGAGAATCCAGGTAGAAGGCTGGGGTAAGGCGGCTGAGTCTAAGGGTTCAGGGGGAGCAGGACCCGTCAGTTACAAGGAGAGAAGACCAGGAACGCCCTGCTCGGGGGAGAGTTCCATGACGGGTTTGTCAAGACCACTTTCTCAGAGAAAGAGCACTCGGGATGCTGCTTCCGATGATTTTATTGTGTGTTCTAAGTTCTTCTGTGAAGACGATTCTGAATAGAAATTAACTTCCCAGGGAAACGCAGCAGTGTTGGTAATCATTTCTTTTCCCTTCATTTACAGTCCGTCCTTCCTCTGACCTTCGGCAGGAGTTAGCAGGAGCGCCCGCAGACAGAAGCGAGTTCTGCAAGCTGGCGCCTCCTTAGCTGTTCACTTGAAAGACTTAAGTCGAATTCTCCTGGGCCGGACGCGCCTCCCCACCCGGGCGCCGCCAAAACCACCGTTTCTGCCCTCAGTGTGGCTCCTTCCTCCCTCGGAAGGTCTCCCTGGCGATGTTAGCACGAACGTGAACCCTAATTCTCACATGTTGGTCAAGACCGCGCTTGCTGATTAGATTCCACGGTGGCCTCGGTGAGTGGGCAAAACCAGCTTCTGTCTCATTAACAGCTTCACACTTGGAGTCAGGCTTCCCGCGAGTCACAGCTGCCGGGGAGGCTGATCTGGAAGAACCAGAAAGAGCCCTTGTCCAAAGCCATCTGCACCAACCGGGAGCTACAGGGCTAGAAATTTTGCCATTTTCAATTCTTTTTTTTTTTTTTTTTGCAGAGTTAGCATAACTCTTTCAGAGAGTTCTGTATTTTCTATTCAGCAAATATACATCATGCATGCCACAAGCATTGTGGGACACTCCACAGTAAGAGAGCTTGTAGTACAGAGTCTATACGGAAGACAGATAAGCATCGATAAAAGTAAAAATATCTCAAGAGAGTTTCAGATAAAATGCTTTGGGAATTCAAAAGGGGATGTTATTGATCACTTTGGACTCAGAGGATGGTTGGCATTTAAGCTGTGCCTTAAAGGTGGGTATGGTTGGCACCTACCTATCTGCAAGGCTTTCAAGAGGCAATGAAATTGGTGAGCTTTCTTCCTGTCTTTTTAACAGTAAGTATTCTAAAATAAATAAGTGATTTTGTTTTTCAAATTCTTTCTGTGGCTTGAGAGGTTTGAGGAGCAGCTGATCACTGCACGCTTTACTCTTCCCTGCACGGGAGGAACTCTGATACAAGTGACAGAAACCGATGCCTTCCAGTGACTGCTCTGGGGGATTTATGACCAACGGAGGTGCGTGCAAAGCCCTGGCCCAGAGTGGCAGGGCCCCCCGGCCCGTCAGTGGCGGGGTGAGGGAGCTTGGGGAGGGTCTGTCCTCAGTCTGGGGCCGCACGTAAGGACAGTGGGCCAGCCACGGTCAGTCCAAAGTCAGCAGGCGTGACGCTCTGAGAAGGTGGGGCATCAGTTCAATTCTAGCAGCTCCCTGAGATACTGAGACTGGTCATAAGGGTCTTTTTTAAAAATCTTTTCTTACTTCTAGTTGTGATAAAATATACATAAAATTCACCATCTTAACCATTTTTCAATAGCGTTAAGCTCACTCACCTGGTTGTGCATCCAATCTCCAGAACTCTGTCCACCTTGCAAACCTGAAACTTTACACCCATTAAACAAAAACACTGCATTTTCCCCTTCCTCGAGCCCCTGGCAACTGCCATTTTATTTTCTGTTTCTATAAATCCGACTATTCTAAGTACCCCATATAAGTAGACTCAAGCGGTGTTTGTCCTTCACGTGGCTGGCTTGTTTCTCTTAGTTAATGTCCTCAAGTTTAATCCATGCTGTCAGTTCAGTCGCTCAGTCGTGTCCGACTCTCTGTGACCCCATGAACCGCAGCACGCCAGGCCTCCATGTCCATCACCAACTCCCGGAGTCCACTCAAACCCATGTCCATCTAGTCGGTGATGCCATCCAACCATCTCATTCTCTGTCATCCCCTTCTCCTCCTGCCCTCAATCTTTCCCAGCATCAGGGGCTTTTCAAATGAGTCAGCTCTTCGCATCAGATGGCCAAAGTATTGGAGATTCAGCTTCAGCATCAGTCCTTCCAATGAACACTCAGGACTGACTTCCTTTAGGAAGGACTGGTTGGATCTCCTTGCAGTCCAAGGGACTCTCAAGAGTCTTCTCCAACACCACAGTTCAAAAGCATCAATTCTTCAGCACTCAGCTTTCATTATAGTCAAACTCTCACATCCATATATGACCACTGGAAAAACCATAGCCTTGACTAGATGGACATTTGTCGGCAAAGTAATGTCTCTGCTTTTTAACATGCTGTCTAGGTTGGTCATAACTGTCCTTCCAAGGAGTAAGCGTCTTTTAATTTCATGGCTGCAGTCACCATCTGCAGTGATTTTGGAGCCCAGAAAAATAAAGTCAGCCACTGTTTCCACTGTTTCCCATCTATTTGCCATGAAGTGATGGGACCGGATGCCATGATCTTAGCTTTCTGAATGTTGACTTTTAAGCCAACTTTTTCACTGTTCTCTTTCACTTTCATCAAGAGGCTCTTTAGTTCTTCTTTGCTTTCTGCCATAAGGGTGGTGTCATCTGCGTATCTGAGGTTATTGATTGATCCATGCTGTAACATATTACATTGTATATACATACCACATTTTGTATATTCATTCATTTGTTGATGGGCCCTTGGATTTTCCCACTTTTAGCTATTGTGTAATAGCTAAGTAGAATAATGTAATTATAATATAATAAAAAAATAATATTATTATAACATAATATTCAATTATAATAGAATAATACTGCAATGAGTATAAGCATACAGGTATCTCTTCCAGATCGTACTTTCAATTCTTGAGGTATATCTATCCAGAAGTGAAGTCATTAGATCACAGAGTGATTCTCCTCTTGATACCTGAGGAATGGCCATCCTGCTTCACCCAGAACCGCCCCGTCTGACACTCCCGCCAACAGTGCACAAGATTCCCGTTCCTCTGCACTGTGCCAACCCTCATTATTTTCTGGTTTTTTGAAGGTCACCATCCTGATGGGCAGGAGGGTCACAGAGACATATAATATTGCCCTGAGTGGACGCGTGGGAGTATATATAATGAACCAGGAAAACTGAAGTCAGTTGGATAGGTGAGTTATTTCCCGGAATGTCTGCAGGGAGGGAGCCACTAGGCAAGAGAACAGGGGCAGCTTCAGTCACGTAAAACAGCGAGCCTCTCCAAGCCTGCAAGACAGGTGAAATAGAGGCTCCCAGGGAGAGTCGCCCGCCTGGGTCAGGCCGCCCCGAGCCCCGAGACACACACGCACCGGACTCTCGGAAGCCGCAGGAGCGGCTCCGCCTGATGAGGGCTGGGCTTGCAGCCTTGCGGCAGGGGACACCTCGTTCAGAGGAGCTGGGTGAGGCGCTGGAGGGGGAATGCCCTCCTGCTCTCTGAGGCCTGATATGCAAGCCCCAAACAGCACCCCGAGAGTTACCAAAGGAACCCCAACCAGCGGCAGGCGATTCAGGAGACTGAGAGTGTGTCTGGCTCTGTGCTAAGATGAAAACAATCTGTATTTCACAGAACTGAAATCTTCTTAGTGACGCCAGATAATATGATTAGCCCACCATATTATACCATGAACTCTCAGAGGGAGGAAGGTGCAGAATATTTTTAGAACACTGGAGTGAGCCCTGTTGAAGGGACGAACTAGATTTAAACCGCATCTCTGGCCCGTGTAGAGAAACCCCCGGGATTCTGGGTGAAAGCTTCAGCCACAGAGACATGAGTCTTCTGATGCAGACAGGCCCCATCTCAGAAGGAAAGGGAGTGGCACCGCTGAGGTGACACCGAAGTTTCCCACGGAGATCAGCCGCCCCGGTAAACAGGCCACCAGCCCTCAGCCGGCGTGAGCTCCGCGGCCACGGCCACAGCGGTCAGAGTCTGGTCCCCGCCAGGGTGCTCTGAAACGCAGGCGTGCACGCGACTCGGCCCCGGGTTCACCGTGGTATTTTGGGATACAGGCTGCTGTTTAAAACAGCTGTTGTTGATTTACTTGGGACACATGCTGTTTACGTCAAACAGAATGTTGTACACACTTCTCCAAGGATTCCTAGCAAAAACGAGAGGCGTAAAGAAGATAAGGACAGTTTGCCTGCATTCCAAACCCCCCTGTATGACGTTTTTCAGACACCTTGGGAAATAACATGCCTATCTGACTTCAAGGTTTCCTCTGTCATCACGCAGACTCCTGTGCCTACCTGAGCCAAAGAGGGAAAGGGGAAATGTCTGCTGACAGTGAAGCACTCATTACATGAGTGAAGCCTCTGATAAATACCGAAATCATCACGAAAAAAAACGACAATGCTTTATCTTCAAGGAGGGACCTCACCTCCTCAAGTCTTCTCTTTGTTGGTCCCTCCTTTCGTCCCCCGACCTGAACCACTAAAGCCTTCCTTGAGTCCCCTGACCGTCTCATCAGCTTTATCTTTCCAAAATGAAACTAAATCTGTTTGGTTTAACAAAGACTTCTGTCCATAGGTTTACTGAGGACAAATAACACATCCCACTGTGAGCACTCTGAGGATACAGAATAGATATTTCAGCTATCAGAAAGACTGCCAAATGTGGGCACTTAATAAATTCCTAAAAAATCAATTCAGTTGAATGAAAAGTTGCTTAGCGCTCAAGAAAGAACTATCTGAAGGACTCAGCAAGTGGGAGTTTGTCTCCCCTTTATCACTACGCCCTCTGTCCTGCACATAAGCATCTGCTCATAGGACTCGGCCCCGCACTCACCCCCTCACCTTGCCCCGGGCCGTCAGTAGCCACCCGCCTCCCAGTCCCTGGCCTCTCTGCTGTGCCTGGAGGTGGCACCTGGGTCTGTGCCCACAGGATCCGTTCTTCTCTCTTCATTGTGCCAGAACCACCCCAGCCTGGCTTCCTATCTTACCAGATCATTCTCCTCCATTCTCAAGTCCAATTGCTTCAAACCACGGTCTTCAAGCTGACACATCTGGGCTTCAGGAAGGCGAGCAAACAGGAAGGACCCAGTTTGTTTTTTTTGTTTTTTTTGTTTTTTTATAGCTTCACCAAAAAGCCAATTTCAAAGCAGATCCAACTGGTAAATTTCCCTTGTGATCTATGATACACTGACATATCCAGGACTCCTTAGGGAGAAAAAAAACATGCAGAAGGTATAAAGAGTCAGTCACCCAACATCACGGTGAGAATCACGAGTAGCACAATGCAGTTAGCCAACAGCAGATGTCTTCTGATCCCGGAAAGAAGACCTGGTCTCTTTATGCATCAAGAGTTAAACACAGCAAAGCAATTTTGAAAGAAATTTAAAAGGTGTGGTGAATTAATCAGATGCAAAAAAACCACTGTGTGGCATGTCTTAATCTATTCAAGCTTCTATAACAAAAGATCCCAGGCTGGGTAGCCTACATAAACAGTAGAAACATATGGCTCATGGTTCTGGAGGCTGGGAGGACCAAGATGGGGAGCTGGCACGGTCACGTTCCGGTTGGGCCCCCTTCCTGGTTCACAGCCAGCACCCCCGGGTCCTGTCCTGGCACAGAGGGAGGGAGCCCTTGGGGCCTCCTTTACAAGAACGCTAACCTCCCAGTGTGAACTGGTGCAGCCACTGTGGAGAGCAGTGCGATTTGCCTGCACGCTCAGCTCTCAGTCGTGTCCGACCCTTTGAGACCCGGGGACTGCGGCCCGCCAGGCTCCTCTGTCCACGGGACTCTCCGGGCAAGAATCCTGGAGTGGACTGCCGTTGCCTTCTCCAAGAACAGTACAGATGCTCCTTTAAAAACTAAAAATAGAATTACCATGCAGTCCTGCAATTCCACTCCTGGGCATATATCCAGAGAAAATTATGGTCTGAAAGGATACATGCGCCCTGCTGTTCATCGCAGCAGTGTTTACAACGGCCCAGACAGGGAAGCAACCTACACTTCCACCGGCAGAGGAATGGATAAAGGAGGTGTGGTGTATTATACACAATGGAATGTTACTCACACATAAAAAGATGAAATAATACCATTTGCAACAACATGGATGGACCTAGAGATTATGATACTAAGTGAAGTAAGTCAGACAGAAAGACAAATATCATATGATATCACTTGTAGGTAGAATCTAAAAAATAATGCAAATGAATTTATTTACAAAACAGAGACAGGCTCACAGACTCCGGAAACAAACTTATGGCTACCAAAGGGAAAAGGTGGGGGGGATGAATAAATTAAGATTTTTTGATAAACATATACCCACTAGTATATATAAAATAGATAATCAACCTACTGTATAGCCCAGGGAACTCTACTCAACATTCTGTAATAACCCATATGGGAAAAGAATCTGAAAAAAAAAAAAAAAAAGAATCTGTGTAACTGAATCACTTTGCTGTATATCTGAAACTAACACAAGACTGTAAATCAACCATGTTCTAAAATAAAATAATTTTTTAAAAGAACACTAATCTCATTTATGAAAACTCTACCTTCATGACCTAATCACTTCCCAAAGTCCCCAACTACTAATTACTATCACCTTTGGGGTTTAGGATATCAGTACTTGAATTTGGGGGAAAACACAGATATTCAGACCATAGAAGAATACCTATTACCGACTGGGCTTCTTTGGGCACTGAAGATCCAACAGTAAACTTTAGGTCCTTGCCTATTGGAAATTTACATTTATTTGGAAAGTAAAAGCAATAAATAAAAGATGATCTTCAGATACTAATAAATGTTCTGAAGAAAATATAATCAAATTGAGGGACTGTGGTGAAACAGTGGTGGGGCAAAGACTAGGTTGGATGGGAGGAGTCCTTATGCAAACTCTTTCAAAGATCTGGAAGAGACTCCTCAGACAGAGGAGAGAGTAACTGCAAGAATCCCGAGGAGCAGAAAAGCCCGACAAGTTCACAGAACCTAAGAAAGATCCCATGACTAGAACAGAGTACACAATAAGGACAAAAATAGAAAATTAGGTTAGAGAAATAGGTTGAAGTTAAAGTATGTGGGACTTGTTGGACATGATAAAAGTTTTGATTTTATCATAGGCGTGGTAAGAACATAGGACATTCCAGGTGGCCCAGTGGTAAAGAATTCGCCTATCCATGCAGGAGATGCAGGTTTGATCCCTGCATCAGGGTTGGGATGATCCCTGGAGGAGAAAATGGCAACCATCTCCAGTATTCTTACCCGGAGAATCCCATGGATGGAGGAGCCTGGTGGGCTACAGTCCAGGGGGGTCAGAAAGAGTTGGGCACGACATGACTATGATAGGAACATAGTGGAGAATTTCAAATGAAAAGTGATAAAATCTGACATAGGTTTTAAAAATACTTTGAAGCTGCTGGGTAGAAATTAGATTTGAGGCAGTTTTGGGCAGAAGCAAGATGATTCATAAGGATGCTTTTGTGTGAGTCCAAATGACAGATGATGGTGACGCAATAGAATAGTACTCTCGAAATTGAAAGGTAGTTAGATTTGAGGTATAATTTGAAGAACAGAGAGGACTTTTTGATGGATACAATCTAGGATATCAAGTCAACAAAAGATTAAAAGATGGCTCCTATAATTTGACCTCAACAACTGAGTAGATTTTTGGTACATGCTAAGTTTGCGAAATTTATTGGACCCTGGAGATTTCAACACAGCTGTGATTTTTGCAGTTCAGAGGAGGGGATGAGGCTGGAGACGTAGGCTACCCATGACATCTAAAGACATGAAACTAGATGGAATCATCTTAGGATATAGAGAAGGCCGAGACCTGATCCAGGAGCTCCAGTATGCCACAAATATGGTCAGAAAGAAGAGGTGGATCCCGCAGGGAAGGCCGAGAAGTGGTTGAGGATACAGAATGAATATCAGAAAACTGTAATTGTCTAGAAGTGAAGTGTGTTTCAAAAATAAGGAGTAAAAATTTGTGTCAGTGATGCTGAGAGTTCACAGAAGTGTAAGGTGGTCAGTAGAGTGGGCAGCAGGGCAGGCGCTGGGGGCCGGGCCAGGAGCCGTGAGAGCAAAGCAGAGGGGAGTGAACTGGAAAGAGAGTCAGACCAGCAAGCAGAGCTGTACAGCCAACTGTAGGAGAGCTTCTTCCATCGAGATGAGCAGCGAAAACAGGCTGCAGGTGAAGGAAGATGTGAGACTTGGGGTCAAGTTTTTCTCCTCGTGGTTTGTCTTAAGATTGGAATTATGAAGAGTATTTTTATACTATCCAGTAGAGAAAATGCAATATATGTGGTATGAGCTAAATGTTTCTGTCTCCCCAACATCATGAGTTGAAGCCCTAATCCCTAGTGTGATGGTATTTGGAGGTGGGCCCTCTGAGATGTGATTAATTATAAAGGCAGAACACTCATGAAGAGGATTAGGGCCCTTATAATAAGAGACACTACGAGTAAGCTCCGGGAGTTGGTGATGGACAGGGAGGCCTGGCGAGCTGCAGTCCATGGGGTCACAAAGAATCGGACACGACTGAGCGGCTGAAAGGAACTGAAGTGAGTGAGAGACGCAGAGAAATGATGTCTCTCCACCATGTGAGATACAGCAGGAAGGCATCTATCTTCAAACTGGGAGAAGGGCTCTCTCCAAGAAATGAATCTGCCACACCTCAGTCAGCCCTCACACTGTGAGAAGCAAATTCCTGTTGTTGAAGGCATCCAGTCTATCAGGGAACTCAACCTGAGCTCCGTAACAACCTAGTGGGGTGGGACGGAAGGGAGGCGGGAGGGCTTTCAAGTGGGCAGGGCCACGGGGAAACCTACGTGGATCCACGTCGACGTTTGGTAGGAACCAGCGCAACCCTGTACGGCAATTATCCTTCAGTTAAAAACAAATGATTTCTTAAAAAGTCACCCAGCCTGTGGTATTTTTCTTGTAACAACCTGAACTAAGACAATGCAGGATGGAAAATGAAGAATTGCTGGAGTTTAATTAAAAGAGGATCAGCTCCAGTTTCTAAATGAATCGAGGAGTTAGCTTTGATAGGACAAATTTTTCTAATCTAAGTGCTTTTTTTTTTAAAAATAAATATACTAATTGCTTCCATTTTTCTCCTCCTTTAATAAAAGCAACACTGTGAGATCCATATGAAAGATAAGGATTATTTATTTCCTCTTTCACCAGGAAGCTGAGGCAACAGAGTTAAGCCACATGTCTGAAGTCAGGCGGCGACTCTCAGTGTCAGAGCAGGACTTGGGCTCTGACCTCTGAGGCCCCATCCCTGGTTCTTCTTGCTTTTCCCCAGCACATCTGTCAGTGACACAGTAGAAATGCCACTCTTGGGAGGGTGAGTCAAAGCCACGGGCTTAGTATCTTGCGGAAATCAGGTAAGGTCATCTTTTAACGAATTCATTTGAGACATGTGTTTCTTAGCTTTGATCTGCACCCATCTGTTCCCCAACCAGGCTCACGCAGAGACTCAGGGCTGACAGGTGGCTGTGACGACTTATCAAGGGAGCCCCCCTCCCCCTTTTCTTCTGCCAGTTCCTCCAGGTGTATTTCTTCTCAAATGGCAGGCTTATCAAGGATATAGTGTGTTCTGCTAGCAAAGAGACAGGGGATGAACCAGAAATATCGGAGAAGGCAATGGCAACCCACTCCGGTACTCTTGCCTGGAAAATCCCATGGACGGAGGAGCCTGGTAGGCTGCAGTCCATGGGGTCGCTAAGAGTCGGACACGACTGAGTGACTTCACTTTCACTTTCCACTTTCATGCACTGGAGAAGGAAATGGCAACCCACTCCAGTGTTCTTGCCTGGAGAATCCCAGGGACGGGGGAGCCTGGTGGGCTGCCATCTGTGGGGTCGCACAGAGTCGGACACGACTGAAGCGACTCAGCAGCAGCAACACTATCTGGGCACATCTATGTCTGCAGTACTCCTACACTCAATTTGCGAGTCTCCTCTCCTTCGTATAAATTAGGAGGCAGGAAGCTTTCTCTTTTAAACAGAGTATTTACTTTTTCCTTTTTTTACATCCCTACCACCACCTAACTTGTCCTTTAAAACAAGGTGCTCCGATTCTCTCAGGGATGAGACCAGAGTGAGAGGTAGAGAGGATGTGAATCTGAAAGGTGCTCTCTGCTGTTTTGCCACATCTGCTGGAAGTTCCGCAGCTGGCCCTGAATCCCAGGGATCACGGGAATGACTGTCGAGTCGCACGGGTCCCAGCCGCAGATGTGCTTGTGAAAATGTTCAGGGATTTGACCACAACTTTTCGGCATCAGGAATGAGAGGTGTGAGAGCTCTCAGGCAGCAGCTCACTCAGCTCTTGCCAGGTCTGGAATTTTCCCTCCGGGATGAGATTCTAGCAGATGCTTTAGCTACTCTTGCTTTAAATATCTTCAATGAGGGCACCCCTCCCCTTCCCACTGAAAGGCCATTTCACAGTCTGGTGGATCTGATCACCAGACTGTGTTTTCCAGAAAGTTGCCTGAAATCCATCTTTGGTTCATTTCTTAGCATAACTCACCTTTGCTCAGTTTGGCAGCTCACCTGTGAGCAGCCTCTGTCCCTCGACGGCAATTAAGCGAGTAAGTCGTCAACTGAGAGCCCCCGGGAAGGCTTCCCTCCCGGGGTGGACGTCCCCCCGGTCCTGCTCCCTGCCGGGTACACCCAGCTCGCGCGCGGAGCGGCGCTGGGCAGTGGACACCCGGCGTGGTCGGCAGCTTCTCCTCTGTCCTTTCAACCGGCCCTCGGCACTCAGCCCCTCACGGAACCGGCCCGCACTGCAGGCTTGGCGGGGGACACGGTCATCGGCACAGGCTGCTACCCGCCCTGACCGCCTCCTGGCCCCGGCCCCACAGGTTTCTGAAGCCTCTGCACCGTCAGCGGTGGCAGCGCGCCCCTAACGGGGGTCGGGGTCTGGGGTCCCCTGCCTGCTTGCCCGCCCCACGCCGCCCCCCACCCCGAGCTCAGATCACCCAGGCCCTTCCGTCCCTGCATCCTCGGTCTAGTCTCTGCACATCGCCCTGCTCTCACCGTCCACCCCTCTCTGAACCCGCTTCTCTTTCCTCTTCACCTTGTAGCTCTTATTTGGACTCCTGCTCTGAAATACATATTAATCACTTTTATCTTTCCTTTGAAAATGACACTCCTGGGGGGTATATACAGATATTTTTATATATATTTCTACTTTTCACATACCTGGAAACTGAGATAGCGTGGTCAGGTGACCTGTCTGAAGTCAAGCTCTATTATCAGCCTCAAATCTAAGTCCAGTATCGGGATGGGGGCCACAGGAGGAGCCCACCTGGGCCCCCGCACCCCACACTTGGCCTTCCGGCTTCCCCTGCTGCGTGTGGTTGGCCACACACAATGCAGGCAGACTTTGCTTGGGTTCCCCTATCTTCCCAGGACCAACTTCACACCTAAATATCCTTATTTTAATGCCAGAAAGAATCAGCCTTCTAACTTTCCTTTTTATAAGATTGGGTAGCTTGGATGCTTTAAATGATTAAAAACAAAGGAATAGTTTTTTGCACGGTTATTTTTTTTCTTTTTTCTTTTAGCATTAAGACTAAATGTGTTTCACTATCTAGAGACGCTTCGGTACATTAGATGATGACTGAAAAGGGATTTCACAGAATTTACATTTTGAATCTGAGGCAATTCCATTAGGCTACGGATTTATAAAGACAACTTTTATTTTGCTCTTGCTTGAACTAAACACCCATCCTGCCACAGCCAAACAAAAAGCTTCTTCTGTCTTCCAGAACAGATGTCACTTGCCTTGTTCTGCTTTAGAATCTACAGGACTAGAGTGGAAAAAAAAACAAAAACAAAACAAGCAGAAACTGGAATGCGAACAGGAGCAGGAAGATGTGACTAGCGTACCTGCATACTGCCGACTAAATCGCTTTGAATTTCCACACAATCTAAACTACGGTGGACTTCAGTTTCCACATGGCATGTCAAGAGCTTTTGCTTCACTACTCTGGTTTAATTTCTAAAAAAACACAGGGTTTCACAGTTATGGCCAACTGCTTATCCCAGGCAAATTAAATTAAGCCCCTGGCATGCCACTAAAAGTCTGTTTCGCCTAATTGAGCAGCTAATGGGTATGGATGAATTTGAGGTACAGATAAAAATATTGTTCTCAAAGAGCCTTTCTGACTAGCATGCTCTGAAACAGGCAAAGAAAACTATTTGCAGCCATTTTTATAAACCTGTTCAAATCCATTCGTTAAGCTCAGGGAAGATTTTAAAGGGCCCGGTCCTGTCTTTACATGAAGTGAGCTTCTCAAGTGCTGAAACAGGACTAAAACCCTCCACTAAAGGCATCTGACATTCTGCTGAACCCACACCCCGCCGGTGGGAAACGTGCCTGTGGAAAAATATGCTCACCCCATTATCAGCTTGTCCTCCACCTGAGGACTGAGTGTGCCTCCATTCCGATGGAATCCACTGTCTCGTCTCATAAATGGCCCTAGTGCGACCGTGCCGCTAAAGCAGCTATTAGCGGCTTAGAGCAGCAAAGGAGCAAACAGCTGGGAGGATCCTCTGAAATCCTAACATCCTGGAACTTGTTGCATTCGATTTCTAGCCTTTTGCTGTGTTTGCTTTAATAGTGTTGAACGTCAGCGCAGATGGCCATTTTGCCCTAGGAATCTCCTTCAATGTTGTCTTTTAAAAATAAGCTTTCATGAACAGCAAAACCAAGAAATGTATTATTTTCAACATCTTATAATTAGAAAAGAAATGCAAAAAGACATCATGCTTACAGAACTCAGTTTAAAATAAGTCGGTTAAACAAAACCTTAGAGACAAGCTATTTCACGTGATAGCTGTCACCGTGACAAAGACGCCTCCCCGTCAGCTAGTATTCCTGTCCACATACACAAGCTCCTGAGGGCCTTAGGTTTGTCTGTTCTTCTGTTCTAGTTTTCTTTTTAGCTCTCCTGCCCATTTATAATGAAAGAACATAGGTATTGGGTAGGATACAAAAGGCGCACAGATTATGACCCAGAAGCTACCTTCCCTGAAAACTGAAGTCAGGGTGTCCTGGGGCTAACTCTCCAGCAAATGCATGACCTGATGGGCCTCCATGCACTGGCTTCACCTGACCCATGGGTGAATTGTCACATCACAGTTACACGGAGCAATGAATCTTACCATTTCCAGTACATCCTGGACCTTAAGTGACTCCTGCTAGAAACATTCTGTATCCAAGTAGCCTGTTTCCCAAGCCTAGGTCCAGAACTGTCAGAGATGCAGACAGCACCATCTTAATGTAATCCGGCCCCTCTTTTGCTGAGGTAGGGGCATAGCATTTGGTAGACACGTTCAAGTTTCAGAACTGTCATGAAACTCAGTTGAGTTAAAGCCCCCAGCCCCACCTCAAATTCACATGCTGAAGTCCTAACCCGCAGTGCCTCAGAAGGTGACCGTGTTTGGAGACTGGATGCTACAGGAGAAATCAAGTTAAAATGAGGACGCGGCATAGGCGCTACTCAAACATGATGGGGGCCCTGGAGACAGGTCCATGGGGTGGGGGCGGGGGTGAGGGGGCGAGGATACAGGGAGAGGATGGCCATCTACAAGTCAAAGAGGAAAGCTAGAACAGACCATCCTCCGTTCACAGCCCAGGAGGGACCCGTCCCCAACAGCCTCCAGAGCCACAAGCAAATAAAACTCTGCTATTTACACCACCTATTCTGTAGCCCTTTGTTAAGGAAGCCCTAGAAAACCAATACAGATAATCATTTAGTAGCCACGGCCCTTGCTCATAAGAACCAAGACTGATCTGGAGAGGCTTCCATGACTACCAACAGAAATCCCTCAGTCTGGTTACTGGACAGGATTTAAACACGAAATTCTAAATTTTTTGTGCTGTTTGTCAGTCTGCCGCTGATTAAATTCATCCTTACTCCTCCTGGCTTGTGTATGAAAATGTCACTCTTGTTCGTCCCATTAAAGCGCTGAACTTTTTCTTCCCCCAAACTGATACTAGGCCTGCAAGTCATTGCTCTCCACACTGAGATCAGGATTCCAACAACATTCTCTTCTGGGGGCAGAAGTAGCAGATGCTAATTACACATCATTTCTTTGTTCACCTACTACATCCGAACACATAGCAAATGCATGTTCCTTCATGTGATGTATGTACAGTCACGAGCCACATGGACACACACACACACATTTATCACCCACTCTTCTCCTTTCTACAGATTCTTGTTGCAGAAAACCAAGAACTGGCCTATCCCAGGGGTCCCAGGTGGAGCTCGCACCTGGAATGGGAGACATGAGAGGAAGGAGCTTAACCTGCATTTACCACCTACTGAAAGTACATAAAGTTAAGACATATAATTACCCTAATTAACACTTACAGCAATACTGTGAGATATCTACTGTTTTACAGATACAACGAAATGAACTCAGAGCAGTAATGGTCACTCACGTTAAGTGTCCTGACCGGGACAGAAACCTTTCTTTCCCCCTAAGTCTTTGCTGCAGCCCCACCCATGCATTATATCCAGGCTTCCTCCTCAATCAGGAGACACTTCTGAAAGGTCCAGAAAAAACAGCCCCGCTCAGTCCTCATGACCACGGCAGGGTCTCCTCCTTGAAAGCTTCCACGGCAAGGCCGTTATTGGGGTCAGGAGCGCCTGGAGGTGGGAAATCTCTCCTCAACCATCAAGACTTGGCTCCCAATCCATCCATCTCACAGGCCCGGGGAGTGTTTAATGGAGCAGATTTGGATCGGTGGAGATTGGTGTTTGGGCTGTTCTCCAAGACTTCGAGAGTGGCCAGGAAACACAACCATTGTTGGCAAGGAGTCCAGTGCTTACCATGGTTTTATTTTTAAGTAAACCTCTCTAACATTTTTTTTTTCAGTTGCCTTTTCTATTGAAAGTTCTTTCAATTATTCAAATCCATTCAATCAGAATTCATTGAGCACCTATTCTGTGCCAGACACAATGGGAGTATAAAAAGATCACTAAGACACCGCGACAGGAACCTGAGGGACTGGGAGGATGCAATCATCCCACAGATAATGCTGAGAGACAAAGATGAGAACTGTACTGGGGTGCAGGTAAAGAGCTACAGGAGCGCGGACAAAGGAGACACTGCTTCCGCTTGGGAGAAGAAGACATTGTGGACAAGGAGCCAGCGTTTGATATAGACCTTTAGGAAGTACTCAGTCAAAAAATATTTACTGGACACACCTCATGTGCCAGGCACGTGTGGAGAACTGGGGACACAAGAGGAACACAATCCCAAGCCGCAAGCTGCCTGCCTCCTAGTGAGTAAGTAGACAATATGCAAGTAAACACATCAGTTACAGCTTGTTATGGATATAACAAGACTTCCCTGGTGGCTCAGACGGTAAAGCATCTGCCTACAATGTGGGAGACCCGGGTTTAAGCCCTGAGTTGGGAAGATCTCCTGGAGAAGGAAACAGCACCCCACTCCAGTATCTTGCCTGGAAAATCCCATAGACAGAGGAGCCTGGTGGGCTACAGTCCATGGGGTCACAAAGAGTCAGACACGACTGAGCGACTTCACTTTCTTTCTCTCTGTGGATATGAGGATTAAAGGCGCAGACGGCACGGACTGCATCACCCGGGGTGGGCAGTGCTGGGGGCAGGGCAGGGTCCTGCTTTGGCAAAGTGGGCAGGGGAAGTCTTCGTGAGTTTCAGTGGAGATCCGAGGCACAAGAAGAGCCAGCCATTTGAAAAGTGGGGATTGGAATGAACAAAATCCTGTGAGCCTAAGTGACAAGTTCTTAAAAAGAAAAAGAATTGGGGATTATCAAGAAGGACTCAAGGGTCAGCCAGCTTGAGAGGGCGCTGGAGAGGTAGGTGGGCTTGTAAGGCATTGGTCATGAGAAGGAATCTGGATTTTTCTCCCCTGTAAAAAGACTTTTGAAGGGGTTTAAGCTGAGCGGCGGTGTGAAGCCAATTTACACCTTGAAAAGGTAGGGACGAAGCACCACCTGGAGAACGGACTGAGCTTGGGGGATAAGCAGACTGCAGCGGTGGTCCCTTTGGGGCAGCGTGCTTTATACCAGGGTGAAGCTGGGAGGTGGGTAGGTAAATTTGAAATACATTTTAGAAAAAGAAACAACAGGAATTACTACTGGATTGAAATAGAACAGGGCCTTTAAGGAGACAAAACAACATAAGCAAAGATTCAGAGGAGGAAAATGGTGAGTCTGTGTGGGCTTCCTTGAGGCTGGAGGAGCCTAAGTCTTCCTTGTAGCAGAGCCCTGGGTCAATGAATAGCACTATCCTCACTCTTAACTGCAGCTTTACTTCCCACCTCCCAACTCCACTCTCCACATAAACTCACTGTAATTAGAAGGTAAAGGTTGCAGAGTTCACAGACACCTAAGCAAACATCAAGGCCAACATCCCCCAACATGCAGTCTGTGTGATACTTGTTATACTACACCCTTCTTGTACAAAGAAAGAGGTTTTGTGGCCAAGTAAGTTTGGAAATGACTTTCACATCCGTTTTCTGGATGGCTACAAAGCACATCGGCACACTAAAGACTTCGAGATTTTTTTAACACAACTGTTTCCATACTGTTAATGGTGAACCCAGTGTTTCCATACCGATAGGCTTTGGGTCCCTTTGTCCATAGAACAGCCCTAGGGATCCTGGGGAGCCACTGACCTGGCCCGCAGGACCAGCTGAATAATTTGCAGGGCTCATCGTGAAGCGAAAATGTCAGGCTCTTTATTCAAACCTCATCAAGAATTTTCCAAGCTGGTGAGAGCAGAATATGGACCCCAGTGTAGGACCGTTTAAAGGTGGGCTTCAGGACTTCCCTGCTGGTCTGGGGCTGAGACTCAACTCCCAATGCAGGGTGCTGGGGTCTCTCCTGGTCGGGAACCAGATCGCACACACCACAGCGAAGACAGATGATCTCATGGCCGCAGCTAAGACCCAGGGCAGCCAAGTAAGTACTAAAAACAAAGAAGCCGAACAAAAAACAGCCAACCCACAGGGTTCTGAGGGACGGCAAAGATCCAGCACAACCGTGAAGCCAGCCTTCTGGAGGCGCGTCATCTTCCAGCCAAGGAGGAGGGGACAAACCCAGAGCGGTGAAGCGGCCTCCCCCGGGATCTCACGTAAGGTCAGAGGAGGCCCTGGGTCCGCACCCCGGGCCGTGTGATCGCTTGCAGGATGCAGGCTGGCTTCTGCGAGGCGAGGCAGGTCCCCTGAGAGGCGGCTCTCCCTGTTCCGTTGTAAGGGACCTCACTGCCGAGCCGGGCACAGCTGCACCGTCTCTGGCCTTGACCTGCTCGGCAGGCCCCCGACCCCCTTAAAGCTTGCTCCAATTTGCTACTCAAGCCAATCCCCCTGGTTTACTGCAGCTGGTCACAGAACCTAATTACCCCTCTAACAGCAGTGTGGGGACAAAACACAGTTTATAGAGATACTGTGGATGTCTAACTAGAGATGAGTAAGAAAACCAGGGTAGCAGGGCAGAGGAGAAGACCATGATTATCCGACTCCCCACCCCCCCCAGGTTTGTGAGAAAGAGACAAATATTTCCTATCCACATCCCATAAAACATGTAACACAGTATTTTATACACAGCAGGGACCCAAGAAAGAAAGAGCTTTTCCTCCAGTAAAGGCAGGGAAACAGAGGCAGTCTATGTGAAAACAGAACGACCAGACTGAAACATAAGTCCAGTGCCCTGTGAAACTCTAAAGTGGGTGATGCCTGGTTCTCCAAGAATGAAGTCAGGGAGGCCATCAAGGAGAGCTCTGGAGCAGACCGCCTGAAACAGACAGGCTTAGAGATAAGACAGGGAGAGTTTCTGCTGCTTATCCCACTCTGCTAGTCAGCACTCTGCAAAGAAAGAGACCCAGCAGAATCTACCTACCTGTCCACGCCCAGACAGGGACAAGGAGGATGATGTCAACACAGAACAAAGCTGAGAGATGAGGACAGAGAGAAGCCGAGCGCTGGTGACGGCCTGACGCCCGGCTCAGCTTTGCTTGAACTTCTCGTGGCCTGAGTTACGAGTTTCATCGCCTGCGATTCATTTCACGCTTAAGTTGCCTGAAGGTTTTTTCTCTACGCGCAATCAGTCCTGACATGTGCTGTGAGCACATTATGCTCAAAGAACAAGCCAAGGGAGTGGGCTCCCTTATCGAAGGCGCAGTGAGCCGGCAGGCTCTGCTGTCCAAACGTTCCCTTTGAAGAAGTTACAGGGTCGCTGAAGCGGGTGAGTGAGCTGGACTTAGCGCTGGAGGCTGCAGCGAAGTCTATGAACTACTTACATCAGCCGTTAACTGGACATCATTCTGTTCCTGCGATTCCACCCCTTTGACCAGGAAAATCACCTCGCGTCATTTGACAGGAGCAGTACAGTGTACCGTCAGGGCTGGGACTGGGAGAGTGAACAGCAGCTACTATTCCTATTCCTATTGTTGGGCTAAGTGTGGGGCTCTGCATGGTGGCAGGGAAAGGCTAGCAGTGCCGGCTGAAGCTCCCTGATGTCCCCAAGAGGGTGGAATGAGAGGCCCTGATCCAGGTCGGGAAATAAATGAGCGGCTCCTACATCCTGAGCGAGTGCAAACTCAGCCACGCCAAGATCAAAAAACAGAGAGACAGAGAACGCCCTCCTACCGCTACCCGTCCCGGCTCAGGGCCAGCAGTCAGGAGGAAGCCCCGCTCCAGGCTGCTCCTCAGGGGCAAAGCAGTGAGCGCACCCCAGCGTCCCAGCCGTCTGGGCGCCGCCCGAGAGACCGACGGCCCCGTGCGCCTCTCAGCGGGCTGAGGGCCCGGCACCCCGGGTCCCGGCGGTCCCCGAGGACAATGACCGGCGCCTCGGCCCTGCAGCTCAGCGGGCGCTGACGGCCCTCAGGCCCAGCTTCCGGCGTCCCGGAGGAGGACGGACAGGTCGGTCTGACGTCCCAGCGCTCCGTGGCGCCGCCAGGGCCTGTCCTCTCGCGTGCTGCGCTGCGCCGGCAGGACCCGGCCCCCCAGACCCCGAGGGCTGCCGAGAGGAAGAACACGGGCTCCCAGCACGGAGGGCGCGGCGGCCCCGCCGGCCCGTGCGCCCCCTCGGGGTCTGCTCCTGCGCCAGGCCTCCAGGAAGACCCGGAGAAGTAGCTGCTTCGGGTAGCGAGCAGACACCCACACCGAGTCTCTGTAATCTCAGTTTTTAGGGTTTTCCCTGAGAAAAAAACAGCCTGCGGTGAGTCAGCTTCATGTTATTAGGATTTGGATGGAGCATTGTGTAGAATGCTGAAAAACTGGAAATAGCCTAAGTGTCCATCCATAAAGGAATAATCACATTAATTTCAAATATAATGCAATAAAATAGGGAAAAAACTCATGAAACTTTCAAAAATATTGACAACTTTTTAAAAATTAATAATGTTAAAATAACTTTAAAGTGCTAAATACTATGATTCTAAATATGTAAATAAATGTAATAAAATAACAGGTAGCGAGAATGTAAGTAATTTTTAAAGGAAATTTTTTTCAATCATCTACAATGAATGCATGTTAACTTTAAAGACAACAGCAACATTTTTAAGTGTTGAGGAATTTTTCAGAGAAAAAGGAAAATTCATTTCTTTTGTATACTTGACTGATTTTCAGCGAGAAGGAGAAAGAGAAAAAATTATACATTTAAGAGGAATGTATTTAAACCTATTCCCAAAGCTTCCCTGGTGGCTCAGAGGGTAAAGTGTCTGCCTGCAATGCAGGTAGACCCAGGTTTGATCCCTGGGTCAGGAAGATCCCCTGGAGAAGGAAATGGCAACCCTCTCCAGTATGCTTGCCTGGGAAATCCCATGGACAGAGGATCCTGGTGGGCTGCAGTCCATGGGCTCACAGAGAGTCGGACACGACTCAGCGACTTCATTTTCTTTCTCTTCCTAAAGCAACCCCAGAAAAGATGGTCCCTCAAGCTCCTACCGCTTATTCAGAAAGACAGGCGTTGAGTACAGTCTTCCAGAGTCTCGCGCCGTCTGACTGTACCGCGGGCTCCTGCAGCTGCTGCGCTGGGCCAGGTCTCCGGGCAGCCTTTTCCAGCAGGGCCAACCTCACAGGGTAAGAAGGCTCAGAGTTTACATCTGAGCATGTAACATCAGACTAGACGCTGAGGAGCTGGGTAAACCTGGGCCTGGCCGCGGGGACGCCGCCTGGAGTCTGCCAGGGCACAGAGCCCGTGCTTCGGTGTCTCCCGAGCGGGGTGAGCTCTAGGATCCCCTCCTCTCTGCCCCCTGCTAGTTGGGGGACAACAGAAACACTGCTTAACCTCCTTGAGCTCAGCTTCCTCGACTATAAAAGAGAAATGCTCACCTCTTCCTCCTGGTGTCGTGAGCAGGGCGTCCAACCAGGTAACTCTGGCCGGTTCAGCTGTATTGATTGAGAAAATATGAAAACGTTTCAGTGCAAGTTGGTAAATAATCAGTGCCTGAGTGTCTACAGGGTCCCCACGGCCCCGGTCACGCATCTCCATCATCCTCCAACTAGAGACACACAGGACTTCCAGGTCTATTCCAGGGCGCCTGTGAATCATCCGTGAAGCTATCTTACTGGTCTGTTAAATGTTTTGAATACCATCTCTTGTTGTGGGCATTAAATATGAAAGAGGTGGTCCACATTCATGAGATTATAGACTGCAGAGATTTGGAGATTTTTTTTTGTAAGAAGCATATACTTGCAGTAGCTGACCCAGGTCAAGAGGACCAAGATACCTCCTCTAAAAAGGTGAGGAGTACCTGAAGAGGAATCCTTGAAGGGTAAAGAGCGCTGAATAGTAAGACCTAAAGGCAACCCTCTTGGCCTTTAATCACTGCCTATCCCAAGTCAGAGGAGGGGCAGCTTCGACCTTTCATTAAACCCATTATGTAATCACCAGAAGTGAGCTTCCTCAGTCTTGTTATTTTGTATGTGAAGAACAGAACTAGTTTTTTCACAATAAAAAGAGTTTCTGTACATGATCTTAGATTTTAATAGGTCACCCGAGAGTTTCTGACACCGATAAAGTTTAAGTGTTGAACTTATGGTTTATCTGGTTTCAGGGCTAGGCTGCCAACTTCAGAAAACAGAGGCTCTAAGAGAAAAATGCTTAATTTATGATTTTATGATTGTGGTCTTCTCTCTAGGGGCATTTTGTCCATTCCTTACAAAGAAGGCCCAGAGCAGTCTTCCCAGAGATATTTCATGAGAGTGGTCACTAAATAAGGTAGACAGCACTCATAATGGACAATTCACACTTACTTTTCTCCAAAGTATTTTGCTTGCCCTTTTATGATATAATATTGAGAAACCTGGATACAGATAATCTGACACAAATTTGTTAAGAAAATGTATTGTCTAAATTTTCTAGAAATATGCACATTACTGATACCAAAGTGAACACAATGTATACAGAATTACTTCTTTCTTATTCTTGATGAAAATGTTACCAAAAATAACATGATGTTAAACTAGGCCAGTTTCCAGGGGCATTGTTATTTGGCTGGAGTGAGAGTTACACTAATCCAAGTGTATGTAAATGGGATGGAACTCAGATACTTTTTTCACATATTAGGTTTCCTGTTAAAAATGTGACCATCTTAAGGCTGTCTGTTCTGCTCATTCTTGGTCCTAATGAAGTCCTGGGGAAAACAGAACAATCCAAATTCTTGTGTGCCCGTGTCTATTTTTTTGGCACTTGATTTTTCACACCTGCTCTACTCATTTAGAAACCTGATACTCAGAGGCTCCAGGGCCCCCAAAGACAGTCTGCTGAACTAGTCCTGTTCTTTCCCTCGGGATCAGAAAGCCCGCAAACCTCACGCCCAGGCTATGCACGAGGGCAGTGGGCACTTTTCATAGGTGTCCCTGTTTGTGACAAAGGACAAACTAAATCTCCTAGAGATCATCTGCTAGCTTTTTCTGATGACTTCTGTTTCAAGGTCTCCTCTAATTAGCCTCCCCAAATGGACTGTTTAATGCATAACTAGTCTTGAACTTGCTCTTTTCTCCGAATGAAGAGAAAATTGCACTTCATTTTGTGGAGCTATGGTGCTTAGGCTGCGCAGTTAACACAGAGTGATATTTTAGAATTCTAGATGGCAGCTGTTCAGAGTTTCCTCATTGGCAATTACTAATGGTGAATATATAAATCCTCTTTAATAGGCAATCTAGCCAAAATTTTCCTAAATATTTATCTTCTTTAAATTCAAATTATTTTCTAAAGTGTATTAGTCTAATGTGAACAAGAAACATTCTTTTTAGGATCCAGAGGAAAGTTGAAAGCATTTATAGCCTTTATCATGTGGCCAAATAAATCACTGATCACAATAAAATACAGTGTGCTGATTTTAACATCTCCCTAGCTATGCCTTAACATCATTTTACCCATTTCTGTTATTTTCTTTTAAATATCAATCTGAAAAAACCATACTTGTTGTTTTACCAAGGTCATTTTTCAAAGTTTGTTTTTATTTGCCCTTCTACTACAAGTAAAGAAGTGGAACAAAAGAAGTACACACAAGCTGAAATACTACAAACAAACAGAGTTCACAACATGATTCTTTTTCAATGCTCGAGGCTTCACCTTTGTAGCCAACACACAATAGTGTCTCTCCTGTTCTTACAAGCAGAGAGTTCCCTTGGAGCAAATAAGAATCTGTGGACAAAGAGCCCAGGGTATCGAAGAAACTTCCTAAACTTTTCTTTTGAAGAAATACAGTCCTTATCTTTTCTATAGGACGCTTGAATTGAATAGAAAGTGGGAACAAAAAATAAAAATCTTTAGGTTAGGAGGTGAGGAAATATCCACCAAAGAAACAATAAACTGGGAAGAGTGAATCAAAGGATGAACAAGGAAGAATCAAAGGATGAAAAAAGCATAAAATAGGTGCTCTAGGATTGACTCCACAGAAGGAGGCACTCAGGAGGTGGAGAGGAGGTGGGAGTCCCAGAGGTGAGGAAGCAGGGAACGCAGGAGCTCACTGCAACACACACCGCCTGCCACCCTGCCGTGGGTCTGCCTGCAGGGAACACAGCGGGGAACTAAGAGGGATATCAGGCTTGGTGTAGGCTGAAGCTCGCAGACAATAGATGGAAACTGCACCCAAAATGATGCACAAGACTACGTCTGCAAGGCTTGTCACACACACAGTCCAAATCCAGTTTTGACTTTCTCAAAATAAGGGTAGGGAATAGTCCATTCCCTGGTGGCTCAGATGGTGAAGCGTCTGCCCGAATTGCGGGAGACCCAGGTTTGATTCCTACGTTGGGAAGATCCCCTGGAGAAGGAAATGGCAACCCACTCCAGTACTCTTGCCTAGAAAATTCCATGGATGGAGGAGCCTGGTGGGCTACAGTCCATGGGGTCGCAGAGTCGGACACGACTGAGCGAACTTTCTTCTTTCTATTGTTGAAAAGGATTCCTACCAGCTGATTAAAGGAAAAATGAGCTGTGTCTGGGCAAGATGTTGCATTCAAAGGTGGAAATGCACCACAAGATATCCAGGGATGGTGAGAGGAAGCCGGTGATTGGGACAAAGTTGCACCCACATCAAAGGAAACTTCAGTGAGAGACTGCCAGCAAAGGGGAGGCTTCCAGAAAACCCAGGAAAGTGTTCTGTGGCAGAGCCAGCTTTGGATGTCTACTGCTGATTGAGGCCAGTCAAGGAAGACTCCCCACCGCCTCCTCACCCCCTTGCCTCTCTTCCCACCCTCCTGTCAAGGAGCTGAGGGTAGATGGAGATGAGTGGGGAATGATGGAGCTAATCACGCCCCTTCCCCTTCCCACATCAGCTGATAGGCCAGAGCTGGAGGAAGGAGAGATTGCAAGTGCGAATATAATTCGGAGTTTTGACTAGAAATCCAGGTGTTTGAATTGAGGCTACTCTACAGATTAAATATTTTTATTTTCTAGCTATGATCAGAAAGGTTAATGGTACACTTCTCCAATTTTATCTGGAGACAGAAGAGAACCAACACTTGGAGTGGGTTTGCTGCACCAGTTGTAAGACAAAATAAATTTTAAATTACTTTATGATTGCTCCTTAAAAGAGCTGTTTTTTCATTGTAATGGTAACATAGAAATGTACCTAAATAGTTAAACAGGTAGGTGAAAGCAATAACTTTAGAATAACTCTAAAAATGAGAAAACATTCCATGGAAGAGATGTAGAATTAGGAAAGGCTGAAAATCTGCTGGAGATACAAAGAAAAATCTGCAATGACTTTAGGAAAACATAGGAATGGAACTAAAGGGGCTCTGAATACAGAAACTGTCTTTTAAAAGAAACTGTTGGTGGGAATATAAATTGGTACAATCACTATGGAGAACAGTGTGGGGTTCCTTAAGAAACTAAAAATAGAGCTACCATATAATCCAGCAGACCCACTCTTGGACATGTATCTGGAGAAAACCATAATCTGAAATGATGCATGCACCTCAATGACCACCACAGCACTGTTCACAAGAGCCAGAGCATGGGAGCAACCAAAATATCCATCAACAGCTGAGACGGATGAAGACGTGGTACGCATATACAATGGGATGTTACTCAGCCATAAAAGTATGAGATGAGGCCACTTGCAGTGACAGGGATGAACCTAGAGACTGGCATACTAAGTGAAGTAACTCAAAGACAATCATAATATGGCATCACTTATGTGTGGGATATTAAAAAAAATGGTACAAACGAACTTATTTACACAATGGAAAAGGAGTCATAGAGGTAGAAAACACACTAATGGAGAGGGGCAGTAGGGCAGGAATAAACTGGAAGACTGGGGCTGACACATATACATCACTCTATATAAAATAGACAACTAATGCGGACCTGCCGTATGGCACAGGGGACACTACTCAATACTCTGTAATAACCCATGTGGGAAAAGGATCTAAAAGGGCAGATATGTATTCATGCTTTACTGATTTATTCTGCTTCGCAGCAAAAACACAACACTGCCAATCAACTCCACTAAAAGTTCTAAAGACATTTTAGTAAAGCACTACAGCAAAAACGATGAAAGATAAATTATCTCTGGGCTGAAAGCCTCACTTCCTCTTCTATAGGAAGATGAAATAAGAACCGTCTACTCATGTGGACAACCCACTGGTCCATCCTAAAGGAAATCAGCCCTGAATATTCATTGGAAGGACTGATGCTGAAGCGGAAACTCCAATACTTTGGCCACCTCATGCGAAGAGTTGACGTTGGAAAAGACCCTGATGCTGGGAGGGATTGGGGGCAGGAGGAGAAGGGGACTACTGAGGATGGGATGGCTGGATGGCATCACCGACTCGATGGGCATGAGTTTGCGTAAACTCCGGGAGTTGGTGATGGACAGAGAGGCCTGGAGTGCTGCGGTTCATGGGGTCGCAAAGAGTCGGACACGACTGAGCGACTGAACTGAACTGAACTCATGTGGAAGCATTTTTCGGCCAACCCTTAAATCAGAAGGAAGTGGCATTTGTGATTTGATGACTGGTCTGTCTGGGGGCCCTGTGCGCCTCCCGTAAAATTCAGGAAATCGACTTCCTAATACAAGCGGCCGCAGGTGGGTCTGGGTAAGGGCGGTTCTTCCGGAAGCGCCTCACTGAAGTGCGCTTCCCCGGGTGCGGTCGTCGCGCTGGTTGTGACGTCCCCGCTGTGACGTCTCCTTTCTCAGCCTAGGCTTCCTCCGGTCTGCTGTGTCCTCGTTCCCCGTCCCCGCCAGTGACCCAGCACATGGCAGGCCATGAAGAAACGGGGTGACGTCCGGAGCCCGGCCCCCTAGACACCGTCCTCAGCCGTCTCTAAACGCCAGCCTGGCGCCGCGCCGGCCGCGGTGCCCTGCCGACTGTGGGGATGCTCTGAAACACGTCCTAGGATGAGCCACTCCTCTGGAACATGTTTGTGCTACGCACTCCAACAACTGAACGCCAAGGGGCCAGGCAGCTGGGATAGTCACATTTCTTCTGCTTTCTTCTCTTAGCAACCTCCTCTCAAAAACGGAAGGGCTTTAGCCTCCAACTGATAAAAATAAGTGGAAAAAAACAAAACAAAACAGGAAGGGCTTTCCCTGTCTCTCTAAGGGGGAAATGTCCCTTAGAGCAAACATCAGTCCTCACTACACTAGGGCTTAACATAAAATACAGTCATCCAGATTCTGTAGGCTTAGCATTTGATTTGTAAAGGGAATTTTGGCAAACTGAAACCACCTTCCCCCGCCCCATCTCACCCAACAGAGCCTGGATTTCAGCACTATGATCTCACCGTGAATTTTTTAAAATATGGTTTTCCACTCACTGCCAAGAAATGACTTCTCTGTTTCAAACTCCCATGACATGATGAAGTCCATTGATTTGTTAAATACAGAGCTACATAGCAACATGGTTTCTGGGAATGAAAAAAATGTCAGATTAATGTTTGCAAAAATATTATTCCTGTAAAAATTAAAATTTAGACATATCTGCTTGTTGGAAATTGTGAGCTAAAAGAATAATTTATGCAAGTATTACCATTGCATGTAGGGTCATAGATGATAAACTGCTTAAGACCAAATACTGCTGAGTTTCTACACATTTGGATTGCTTGAAGATGCTAGAATCACAGAGACATAGGGAGTATAGGACTCTATAGAGATTATTACAGAGAAATTTGGTACAATGAGAGATGACGTCTCCTGGGAGGCCAGTGAGATTATTCGTATGCATTATATCACAGCCTGACCACAATCTAGTACTATAGCCATGTGTTCTATTCCTCACCTGCGTCAACCTTCTCTTCCCGCCAAGCTCCCCCGCAGACCTCCAGATTCACTGATAGCTCTCCTACATCTGTGTCTTCGCTCTTGCGGTCACTTCAGTCAGAGTGCCCCCAGTTTAGGGCTTTAAAGAGCAAAAATCCAGGAGAGCTAAGTATCAAAAGTCTTGCCTACTTCTTATATTTCCACCAAATAAGGGAATCTTGTGTTGTTATCAGAATGGAAACACAATATTTAGTTACATTGCTTTAAAATTGGACCACAGTGGTATCTTACTCTGAGGGAACAAGAGAGAGGTCCAATTTATCCTTGCTACAGTTTGTCTATCCTTTTCAAAAGGACATCTGAGGGGGAGCCGAGGCTGAGTCTGGCTCCAGGAGGGACGATGGGAGCAGAGACTGAGCAGGAGGCAGGGAGACTGTGGTTGTTGCCATGGCGACAAGCGCCCGGCCGATGCTGCTGCTGCGGGCTTGTGTTGCTGAGTGGGAGAGAACCACCTTCCTTCTGGATGGGTGGAGCTGAGGACAGAAAAATCTAAGTTGACCAATTTAACTCTCTAGTTGAGAGCTTAAACTGTATCTCCACAGATACGGCCAATGTTTGTTAAGCACCGACAAAGTGGTTGACAATGTGCTGGATACATTAGAAGATTTCATGTGTGTAAACCCAAAAAGTAGGGACTAACATCCCAGTTTGAAACGTGAAGAAAGTAAGTTCGAAGTGGGTAGATAATTTGTCAATTACCTAGTTAAAAAGGCAGGGCTAGGGTTTAAACCCAGATCTTTAATTCAATTGAATTTACTTTCAATGTAAACCTATTTCTACTAAGCCGCAATGATGCCTGCCAAGTGACAAAGCAGGAAAATTGTGTCCATCTGAATAATGCAAGCTTAGGAAATCCATGGTTAACCCAAGCTTGGACATTTTATAGTTCTCCTTCTCTTGCAAGTTTTCTAGGAGAATAATTGACGTTAAAGCGTTCTTTCCCTCATTTAAAACTAAACTGGTTTTCTGATAACAAAGTAATTAAGAAAGTATCCAATATGACAGGTTTCAGTGTATTTTGCATTGATATGACAGTATTAATCATTTATTGACTAAATATTTTATAGATAATGCAAAAGTCATGGAATTACCTCACTTGTTCTTTTTCTTCAAAAATAGGAGAAACCTTTGGATTTTTAACAATAACCATTTATTGCCAGTAAAATAAATAATATCAAGATACCAAAGGCCCTAACTGGGCTTCCCTGGTGGCTCAGAGGTTAAAGCGTCTGCCTCCAATGCGGGAGACGAGGGTTTGATCCTTGGGTTGGGAAGATCCCCTGGAGAAGGAAATGGTAACCCACTCCAGTATTCTTGCCTGGAAAATCCCATGGACGGAGGAGCCTGGTAGGCTACAGTCCACGGGGTCGCAAAGAGTCGGACATGACTGAGCGACTTCACTTCACTTCAAAGGCCCTAATATTTCTATTCTGATTCCCATCCTTAATCTAAAATAATAACTTGGCATTTGTCCTTTTTGAACATTTAGGTACCGTGTAGTGATTCAGAGCATAAATTCACACTCCAACTTTACCACTTACTAGCTGTGTGGCTAGGCAATTTAACCTCTTAGACTTTACTTATTTATCTGTAAAATAGGGATAATATTACTACCTAAACCTCTTTGGGGTCGCAAAGAGTTGGACATCACTGAGTGACTGAACTGAACTGAAACACATGTGAATGTTGTATGGAGTAAACGAAGTTTATTTTTGAGACAAATTATGCCAAATGCATAGCACAGTACTCGGCACACTGTTAGCACTTTATGAGTATATGCCTACATATGTATGTATTATTTACAGAAACGAATCATGTTATATATTGAAATATAATTCTCACTTAACAAAACGTCTTAAGACATATAGCCATGTCTTTATGCAAGGAGTCACTCTATCAGACAATGTGTCCTCATGGTGTGTGTCTGTGGAGGGAGAAAAAGCAAGCTCTCTGCTGTCTGTTTCCAAGGGCACTAATCCCATCACGGATGCCCCAACCACATGATCTATCTAATACTAATTACCTCTCAAAGGCCCAACATCATCACACTGGGGGTTAGAGTTTCAACTGTAAATTTGGGGGAGATGCAAACATTTGGTTCATACTACGTTGAACAAAGAGACCGGTTTTTAAATTGTGAGTGTTAATATGCATCATCAGAGTTTCTGCAATTTACACTCCTACCAAAACAGGTGAGAATTCCCATTTCTCTACATCTTATCGTTAGCAGTTTTCATCACAACTCATTTCATTCTTTGATAATCTGATAAAACAACACAATTAATTCTGGTTTGCATATATTTGATTACGCCTGAGGATAGACATTCTTTATTTATTGGTGAAAAATATTTCTCCATTTGTGAATTTCCAGTATGTATCTGCTGACTTTTCTATCTTAATGTTTCTCTCATTGATTCCATGAGTTATTTACACACTGTAAATATTAACTCTTGTCTGTCGATACTCCTGCATACCGTGTTTTCCCGGGGCATCCAGACTTGACCGTTGTAACGCTTATTATGCTCTAAACGGTTCAGTGTGGCTCCTTGCTTACACAGCCACACGTATGGTCTATTCTTGTCTTATTCAGAGCTGAGTCCTTAGCACCAACCACAGTGCCTGGTCCACAGTTACGGCTCCAGAGCCATTGAGTATATTAATTAATAACATATATATTGCAAATATTTACCACTACATATTATTTTTCTTTTAACTATTTCTGGCATCTTGGCCACACCATTTTTAATTTGTATAATCAGATTTGTCTAATTGTCTACAATTCTCAAGTTCTCACCATGCATACACATGCCTTCTTCAACCCTAAATGATGAAAATAGACCTCTGTAATAATGTATTGTCTTAATTTTTGCAATTAACTCTTTAACCTGACAATTATTTGTGTGTGTTTGAGGCAGATATACAATTTTATTTTCCTCTAAATAAAGACCATGCTATTTATTGAATAATCTAACTCTTTGTCACCAATGTGAATTGGAACCCTTTTCATACTCTATATAAGATGTTATATCTGTATGTTTTGGTACGTGATAAGGCAAATATCCATTTTTCCTCTTTGAAACTTTTTTTCCTAGTCTTATTCAGGGACACACAGCCAGGTAAATATGCTGTGAATTTATCAAGTCTCTTTTGAGTCCAATCAATCCCTAGCAAGTAAGCCAATGAGCAGGGCATTGGATCAGAAAAAATTATCTTTCAATCAGGCTGCCCTCATTAGTTTCCAGCTTTCAGAGGCACAGCTTTGAAAGATCCATAATCACAGCTATCTGACCTGCTTCACAGAGGTATCGTGAGACAAGACAGTGCAAATTAACCTGCATATTAAAGGTGCTTTACAAATGAAGCTTCTGGGGAGTAAAAATCAGTCGTATTGTTTATTATTGACAAGTATCCCACCCTTTCATCTCGAGAAGATTTACTTAAATTGATTGGAAATAGATCAGTAACCTTCCGTGGTGAATGGTGGCAACTCACTGCACACATTTTCCTGTCTTTATTCCCAGTCGTTCTCTCCACTGCCCGTGGATGAGGACTGCCACAGAAGGAATCAAATGCTGAAGGGGCTCCGGTCAAGTCTGGTGCTCCTCTGTTTTTGGCAAAGCGCCGTGTCTGCCACCAATCAGCATAATCCCACAGCTTTTCCTTCTCGGCAGGATCCCAGGGGAGACCGGGGAAGCCCTGTGGGCATTCCCAGACAGGCTGACAGGACAGATCGGAGAGATGTATCTTGAATACTCTATTCCTTTCCTGAGGCTTCTGTAACAAAGCACTGGAACTGTGCTTAACACAACAGAAGCGTATCGTCTCATGGTTGCCGAGGCCGGAAGTTTGAAATTGGTGTCAGCGGGGTCGCGCTGCTTGGGGGATCTGAGGAGGACCCCCTGGGACTCCTGGTCTCCAGGAGCCTCAGCACTCCTGAGCCCGGGGCCGCATCACTGCAGTCTCCGCTCTGCGTCACTTTGCTTCCTGCTGGCTATGTTTTCCATTCTGTCTCTTGTAAGTATATTTGCGTTAGATTTAGGGCCCATCCAGATAATCCACTTCATCTCGAGTTGTTTAACTACATCTTCCAAAGACCCTTTTCCCACTTTAGGTAACATTAGCAGACTCCAGGGGTTCGGACATGGGCAAATCTTTTGGGGACCAGCCCCCTCCCCCCCCCACACACACCCTCTTCACCCCACTATAGAAGCCTGTATCTACAGAAGCCTGTATCGTCAGAAGAGATCAGTCTCCGTGGATACAGTGCTTTATCACTTTGAGACGTAACGGGCTATAGCTGATATTAGCCGAATGGAAGTTCATTACTAAACAGTGGGCATCAAGTTCTGACATCTTTCTCTTTCTAAAATATACAGAGTGTCTTTCAGATTCAAACTTGACTGAGGTCAAATTCAAAGATATAAATTTAATTATCTCCTTCCCACTCCCACTCCAAATCTTTACACTTTACATACAAAAGAGTCACGAGGGGATCACCAGATTAACATGTTCCTTGCTTCAAATGACCATGATGCATTATTGGAAAGTGAAAGTCACTCAGTCGTGTCTGACTCTTCACGACCCCTAGGACTATACAATCCATGGAACTCTCCAGGCCAGAAGACTGGATGTGTGAGTGTGCGCTTAGTCGCTCAGTCTTGTCCGACTCTTTGCGACCCCATGGACTGTAGCTATCCAGGCTCCTCTGTCCATGGGATTCTCCAGGCCAGAATACTGGAGTGGGTTGCCATGCCCTCCTCCAGGGGATCTTCCCAACCCAGGTCTCCCACATCGCAGGTGGATTCTTTAACAGCTGAGCCACCAGGGAAACCCTGCATTATTGGAACAAGATATAAGTCCCATCACCAACCTTCTCATCAAATCCTCTTTGCATAAGGCAGGATCTCAGGCACTTATCACAAGGCAGCCTGTGTTTTTTCCTAAGCAATCCTTTCCCTTAATCTTTCAGAGTAAAGCTACACCAGGAATGATTTTTACCACAGATGGCCAAAGACTAAGACTCCCTGAGATTAAAATGATTTCTCTTCTTCGTCCTGCAATGGAAGACTCTCTTGTTCCCTAGGTCCCCGCGCTGACCGCAAGCCCACAACGTGTAGGAGCTGTCTGTGCTGATTCGAAGCTTGAAACGCAATCCCTTGGGGATTTTTATGTTACTCTTCATATTCAGCCTTCAGTCTTCCCAGAGAAAGCTTCAGGCTCAGGTGGTTTCAGTGGAAGGAAACCCTTGCATTCACAAAAAACAGAACAAAAATAAGTTAAACAGATATTATATTCCCATTCTGAAACATCTTTCTACCCAAAGGTGCCATACCCCTAACATGCAGAAATAGGACTTCAAAAGGTTATTTGGCGAGAGCTGTGAGCGTTGCCATGGAGAACTGGTAAAAAATGCATTTTATTTGATCAGTTAAAATAGCTTTTTGTAAACCAGAAGAAGTGTTTGGGGAACCTTTTAATTTGGAAGCTTGGCAGTGTGGCTTTAAAGAGCAGATTGGGGAAAAAAAAGATTTCTTAGGAGTTGGAGTGACTTTTCCAAGGACCTAATGTTACTTTTTGCAGAATTAAGACCAGAATCTAGATTATCACGCTCCCTAGTCTAGACTGCCTTGCACTTCTGCCACATTTTCCATTCTTTTATGATTAGAATATTCTGAAAATTGACTGAAGTGGGGATTCTACATCAAGTGGACTCTACAGTCAGATAGATAAAAAGTCTACTTTCTTCTCTTATGGACCATTAGGAAATATTTTCAGCTTTGTGGGCCATATGGTCTCTGTCACAACCACTCAACCCTGCCATACAGTAGCCATAAACAGTATGTAACAAATGGTATGACTGTGTTCCATTAAAACTTTATTCGTACAAACAGGCAGTAGGTTAGCTTTGGCCTGTGGATTATAGTTCTCAGATCCTCAAGAGACCAAGACTGGAACTCCATTTCACTGGCCTTCACTTTCTTTTTCTGTAAAATGGGTATAATAACAGTACAGCCTTTATACAATGGCTGTAAGGCATTCCTAAATACGCCCTGGATTTACAGTACCTGGCACATAACACTCTAAGTGTTGGCAATTATTTTTATCATCATCTTATTTTACTTTTGGTCATACCTTCTGAAAAAGGAAGAGAAGAAGGAGTCAACATTTAGTGCTTTCTTTTCCCTTGCCCCTGACATTATCTGCTGGCTGCCCCGAGCCCCTGCAGCCTTGCATGCGTGGTCAGGCAGCTGACTGCCACAGCCCCACAGATGGCAACCCCAGACTCTGCAGGCCCCAGACAGTCGGCTTGCCTTCCACTTGGCACTTTGGCAAGTCTGGAACTCCTACAGCCTCCTGGCTCTGTGATGCCAGATGCTCGAATAGGTAGTTTTCTTTAAATACTGAAAAGCGTTCATTTTCCTGGTTTATTTCTGGAGACTTTAATGAAGCCAGGTGCAGTTTTAAAGGCCAGGCATCCACGCCTGTGGCCTTGGCCCCTTGCGTTCCCTTCTAAACTGAAATGTCCCCAAAGGGCTCTGCTTTGGTCATATTGTTGAAGCTGAAAGAACTGGGGCCACAGCTGTTGGAACCTCACTCACCTCTCATGTCCAAAAGGGTGGGGCTCAGGATAAGACGGACTAGTCTTCACCTTACACAGGTTTACTGACTCACAAACCCTCATCACATTTCAGTGACACAGGGCCAAGAAAACTGCATATGACAAAGTTCCACTAAACTAGAAACTATTAGACCCTTTTAAAGCTCAAAGTATTTTAACAATGTGTCTCATTAGTTCTTTGATTCTTAGCTGGGTGACAACACTCCCGAGTTTATAGAGACAGCCCCAAAGCAGCCTGCTGGTGGACTAACAGGAGGGGCTGGTGACTGCGATCCCCTGGACCGCTGCTCTGCCCAAGCTTAGAGGGGATGCTGCTATTTCACTGATAAGACCACTGCAGGGTTCTGGAGTCAACGGTCTCACACACAAGAAACTTACATTCCCTACCTGTCTCGATCAAACATCACATGGCTACAGTGAAAAAAATTAATTTGGATACACATTTCCTTTTCTTCACAACGACTGACAATTATTAAGGTTTCCTGAAAACGGCACTCATACTCCTTTCCTTCCACCTTCTTAAATGTGCTCACCAGTCAATATGCACATGGATACCACCCTATCTCCGTTTTCTTCTGTAGGTTCAAAGTCTAAATACAGAGTAGGAGGGGCCTTTAAATTACACAAAAACATTTCCAGCCTAACTTCCATGACTTCCCCTCACCACACTTCCCACAGACATGAGCTTTCTTGTTTTATGTGCTGGGGTCACCCCCACTTCCCACGTCTAGCTGGTGATACACTTCCATCCGCCCGTTCAGCTCACACCCGCCGACCCTCCCCTCGGCACTCCAGGTGGATGCCGAGTCCCCTTCCCCTGGGCTCTGGGTACCCCACGTTTGTGCCACCAGCACTAAGGGGCCCTCTCAGCCTCTGACCTTACAGCCCCGTAAGTCCAGGCAGGTTCTTTCTCCCTCACTAGACAGGAGAGCCAGACGATTAAAATCCCACTCCCCCAGAGTGCAGAGCAGGTACCCTGCTCAAATGCCAACTCCTACCAATGTTTATTGGAACTCAATGCAAAATCTAACACCAACTGCCATCAGACTCTTATCAAAGGGAGTCTACGCATTCATTGAAGAAGAATTTGTAGATTTTCCTTAATAGATTTAAACTTCAAACTAATCATATTAACTGCGCTTTAAAAATCCATTTAGGAAGACAAAATAAACAAATAAGTCAAATTGCTTTTTTTGAAAACTCCCTTCCACACAGCCATCCCGAGAAGATTTCAATCCTGCATCTGACAAGGATATCCATCCCAAGGAAGGCAAGTACTCTGATCTTCTGCTCCAGGGGAGGGGGGCGAGTTTTGGATCAAACAAAGGCCTCCCTGCAATTTCAGATCATGCTTTGAAAGCCAACCAATGAAGGTTGCATTTGGTTTAGTGAAAGTGTTTCACACATCCAGACCCTAGAGACTCGTCTTGCTTGCTAGCATTGCCATTTAGATTTGGGATCAGAAAACGAGCCCCGGGACCACACTGATGACTCCAGATTCGGAAAGCTACCCAGGGTGTGGGGGCCAGGATCGCCAGGCTCCTCGGGAGATGCTTAACGTCGGCGCTTAAAAGCAGCGCTGTTGCAACTGCCTTCCTTTGCCCAGTTTGGAGATTCAGAAGTTAACTTACAGTCCTCCAATGAGAGAGATCTACTGGAAAAACTCTTATAGTGCCTGAACAGGTAGCTGACGCACTTCACAGAGGCCCGACCCGGCCACCTGGCCCCCGGCCCCCGGCGGCAGGCCATGCTCACCGTCTGTAAGACTCACCTCCCCGCGCAGAAGCAGCCTGAACCGCACTGAACCGCTCTGAACCGCACTGAAGCAGTTCCAGCCGCCCTGAACTTCACTGAAGCAGCCGGAGCTGCACTGAACCACCCTGAACTGCACTGAAGCAGCTCGAGCCACCCTGAGCCGCCCTGAACTGCACTGAAGCAGCCCGAGCTGCCCTGAACCGCCCAGAACCGCACCGAGGTGGCCCGGGCCGCAGTGAGCCTGGCACTCAGGGCGGGGCCAAAGGAGCTCTGTGCCCTTCGGGCATGTTTCTGGGACACACGTCCTGGATTCATTTTGCCTTTGTTATCTTTTCATCTTATACTTGAGGCAAGTGCCTACGCAGTAGCATTAGGAACAGTTTTATTAACTATTCTGAGCAAACGCGCAAGGCGGTGGGAGCAGTAGGGACACAGTAAGAGGCTGTGTTCTGAGAACTGGCCCTGACAGCCTCAGCCAGGCAAGCACACGGCGCACCGCTCTAAGCAGCGTGGGGTGCCGAGGCAGCCGTGAAGAGCGCACGTTTAAACGCCTTCGGTTCTCTGTAACGTAACACCGAATGAACGCCAAGGGGCTGAAACACTAAGGCGCCGTGACTTCACGTGACGAGAAGGTGGGAGCTGGCTCACGCGGCATCTCAGCACCAACGGGGACCCACCAGGCTCTGCCCGTTTTCATTCGATCCTCAGGCGTCTCTCTGCAGGGTTGCAAAATGGCTGCGGCCGCTCCAGCATCAACACCACACAAAGCTGCCTTGGAACATGGCTGCGTGAGGATGAGGTGCTCTCCCCTTTTGAAGACGGAGGAATCCTCCCCCGGAAGTCCCCAGCTGACTCCTCCTGACAGTTCACTAGCTAAAACTGTGTCACAAGCTAATTCTTAAATCAGTCATCAAGGCTATAGAAAGAAATCGTGACTGATTTAGACCAATTACAATCTACCTCCTGAGGCTCATGACTCTCCGATATGTGAATAAAATCAGGATTTTATTAGCAAAGAAGCCAGAGGGCCAGTTGTGAAGCAAGTATAATATCTTCCATAAGGAGGTCACCTCCTTGAGGGAAATTAGGAATGCAGCTTGAAACATTTATGCTTTAATTTCGGGTAATGGGAATTTATTGAGGGTTTTCTGGGCAGGAAAATACCATCAACAAATATTGTTCAATACCATTAAGATGTAAAGGACTTCTCAGCCTTCTATTCTGAAAATTGCAATTGTCTCTCAATATTCAATGGTGATCAACATTTTCATCAATTTATCGAACACGTATTTTCTGAATGCCTGCTGTTCCAAGTGCGGAAATACAAAGTGGACAGACAGCTGGGGTCCCTGCCCTCAGTAGCGCTTACAGTCCACTGGGGAAGGCAGAGTGACATTTCACACTTGGCTCTGTTAAGAAGAAAAGAAGCGGGGTAATAAAATACTCAGTGAGGAAGTAGGGGTAGGACTAGTATAAACGGGCTGGTCCAGGGGATTCTCGAGGTGACAATGGACTGGAGCAGAATCGCAAGGAGCCTGCAGGAAGGCGTGAGAGCAGAAACGCTGGCACACGAGGGACGGGGGCAGAGGACAGCAGGAACAGCGTACGGAGCTTCCCTTCTCGCCAGCTCCTTGCCAACACTTGTTTCTTGCCCTTTTTGATAACAGACCTTCTGACAGGTGTGAGAGACTTTCCTTCTTGAAAAATGTTCCAGGCCAGTGCTTTAGCATGCATGTTAATCCTCTGGGGAGGGGTCTTGCCAACACGCAGATGGTGATTCAGCAGGTCTGGGGGTGGGCTTGAGACTCTGCATCCCTAACAAGCTCCCAGGTGATGCCCACGCTCCCGGTTTGAAGGCCACACTGTGTGGCAGGATTGTAGCCCAAGGCGCCCAATCCACGAAGAATGCAAATAGCGTGGATTTTTAGTTGTTTTTCCTACCAGTCTCTTATACATACCACGTGCTCCAGACCACTGTTAATACTGTAGACACACGCTGCTATTCAACTAGAATGAGCTGTTCAGTTCCTTAGTTGCATGCAGCACATCCAAATGTTGGTGGACCACACGTGGCTAGTGGCCACCATACTGGGCGGCACATGTAGAAAGAACCCTGCCATTATCACAGAAATGTTTTATTGGAGAGTGCTGCCCCAAACAGAAGGAACTCTTTCTAGTTCTTCAGGCTTGCTGCTACCATGTCTTCCCTTATTCTGGTTTTTACGGAGAACATGCATATTCCTTCTACCTGCTGAAGTCAAATGTATCTTTAAGGAACTATTTCAAGCCTATCTCTTGTATGGAACCTTTCCTGAAATTAAAGCTAAGTGTGCTCTCTGCTTCCTTAAAATCTGCACATTTGTTTCTTCTCAGCAATGTATTTCTTACTGTATTTTGCCTACTTAGTATCCAAAGTACCCTAGTATCCAACTCCCTTTTCTCTGGTTGTTTTGATGGGGTAGGGGGTAAGGGGAGGTCTATTCTCATGTGTTTTGTCCACGTGATTCAGTTGAACCTAACTCCACCGCTAGTCATTGTCATTAGGATATAAGCAAGATGACCGCCAGTACTGTCGACTCTGGGACATTTGCTGAAAATCCGAATGAAGGTGCTCTTACCAGTGGGGTCACGAGGCCGGCTGGGTGCAGGTCTGGCTCTGCTGGAAGCCATCTTGCCATTGCATGCGCGGTCCTTGCCTGAGAGGAGAACAACTCAGAGGAAAGCAAGATAAGAGGAAAAACCACATCCTGGATGACATCACCCTATCGTTGCTTCCAGCTGTATTTGGAGTTCTATCTCCCCTTGACGTTTGTTACTGGGAGCAATAAATCACTTACTTTTGCTCAAGCCAATGTACACTGAAGGAGCCTCATCCACTAAAGCCACTCTTCAGCCACCCCTGCAGCCATTTACAGTCACACCCTCAGTTGGTGTCACATCACAGCTTTGTAGGAGGAATGTAAGCATATGCCCATCTAAACTAAATTTTTCTTTACCCGTTTTAACTTTCAAACGATTTTGGCATGCTGATAATCAAATAACATGGAGCCAAAATTTTTTCATCATCTGATGATATTAGTATTTTTATTAATATTTCTCTAGGGTTTTACAGCTCAGTGTATATATATTACAAACCGATTAGTCTCTCCACTTTGTGAGTCACCCCAAACAAGTATAAACTTCCTAGTTAGTGTGTATTCTTTGCCTGGCTAACACATATGTGAATATGTATCCCTCTCCCTCCCCCACCTCCTGGCTTTGAGGAAATTCCCCTAAAGCCACTAAGCTGCGTGCTGGCCTGGGCTGGCAGCCTGGAGGGTGTCTTCAGACTCCCACCCTTCCAACACACCTTACCTTCCGCATCTGATCACAGACCTTCTGCTTCACATCTTGGCATACTCTCATCTTATCCTGGAATACATGGATGTGACCACGACCTCCCGCCTCCTTACTGGCTCAGAAGGTCCCACAGGCACAGTGTTCCTGGAAAGGCTCCTGAACCCCAGCCTCAAAGCTGATCCAAACCCAGACGTGAAACTCACTACCACCCCTGCCTGCCAATTGCCTGCTATTGGGTTGGCCAAAAAGTTTCTTTGGCTTTAAAGTACAAATAAAAGACACATTTTTCATTTTCACCAAGAGCTTTATTGAACAATGTATTCACCGTTTTTTTTTTTTTTTTTTCCCTACTACGTTCTGCCATTTTCCAGGCAACGTCATAATCTCATCTTCCCAAAACTTTTTATCTTTTTGAGCAAAGAACTGTTTCAAGTGTGTTTATAGTCTCCAGGGAACTGAAATTTTTTTTCCATTAAGAGAATTCTGTAAAGATGAAAATAAATGGAAATCCAAAGGTCTGGAGAAATACCTGGATGAATCAGAACTTCCCAGCCAAGCTGTAACAGTTTTTGCTTGGTCATCAAAGTAACATGTGGCCTTGTGGAATCCTGGGGGAGATGATGCTTTTCCTTGAGCGCTGCTTTCAGTTGATCTAACTGGGAGCAGTACTTGTTGGAATTAAACATTTTCCAGCAAGAGCTCATAGAGAGGACTCCCTTCCAATCCCACCATAGAGAAAATGTCACCTTCTTTGGATCAAGACTTGCCTTTGGTGTGACTGGTGGTGGTTCATTTTGCTTGCCTCACAATCTCTTCCCTTCCACATCACTGTACAGTATCTATTTTTCATCACCCAATATGATTTGTTTTAAAAAACAGAACATTTTTATTACCTTTCATTAGAGAACTGGACATGAAAATATGGTCAAGAAGGTTTTTTTCTTAACTCATGTGGAACTCAAACATCATAGGGATTAACATAACCGAGCTGGCACAAGTGATTTTCAGTGCTTGATTTGGGTATTTTGAGTGCGGCAGCTATCTCCCTGTGGTATACGCTGATTGTTCTCAACGTCTCCATTTGATTGCTATCAACTTCAACTGGTGTACATGACTGTGGAATATTGTCCAGAAAGAAATATCCAGCATGAAACTTCGCAAACCGCTTTTGAAAAGTTAGCTCAATCACAACACCTTCTTCATTCACTGCATAGATATTTTGAGTGTGTGTTTCAGTTGCATTTTTACCTTTCTTGAATAAAGCATAATATGCCAAAAAACGTTGCTTTTTCTTCCATCTGCATTACTAAAATGGCTACACATCAATTCACCAACTGATTTTTTTTTAAATACATGTTGATATGACAGTAGTCACAACACAGTGTAACAAAACTGTTTTGAAAATAAAGACAACTAGATAAAGTGCTACTAGAACCATCCATCTTAGAGGAAAACACTGAATAAACTTTTTGGCCAACCCAACAGAAATGGACTGAAGAAGCAGCAATTCACTCATGACAGAAGACAAAACAAGCCCTTCCTCTACTCAACCCACCAAAACATTTAATATATCTTGTTTACAAAATAAGATTTAAGAACTACTCTAGAGGACCATGCACATGGTAAGATTTATCTTTTATTAGATATCTTATATTACATATTCCCAAAGATATAAAATCTTCCAAGAGAAAATATTAAAACCTATTGATTTCAAGGAAAGCAACATAATCAAAATGAAAGCAAAAATTTTTTTCCAGACAAAGGAATGTGAAAACGTTTCAGCACAAATACAACAAAGACATGGGAAGGTAATTACAATGTTTTACAACACATTTTACAGCATTTTGTTTTAATCAGTATTTGCAGAAAACAAGGATGCTGAGTTCTCAAACACTGCAGTTATAACCCCAAATTAAATTTTCAAAAAAAAAAAGAGAGAAAGTAATGAACTACTTGGTCAACTGAACATCTGCGATAATGAACGTAATAAAACCTAAGCAAACAAATATGCCACTGAGATCACAACTGAAGTGTACGATTTTTAGCGTGTGCCAGGGACACTAAATTATTTAATCAGTTCTTGACCACAACCCAAAGCAAAAGCATCCTCTCTTCATTTCCCTGATGATTTATTCTAAAAACAAAAAGCAGAAACTTGCTGGTGAAAGAGAATTTCTGCTTTACCTGTTAGCAGCTGGTGACAACACACACTGCGTAAGACCCCGACGGAACACAGGGCCGCTCCATCGCAAACAACCAGGAGGGGCAGGGCCACTGCTATTGCATCAGACTTTTTATTTCAACTGATCAGAGATTCCAGAGCGATTAAGTACAACCACTTGAACCACAGAACACAGTGAACTCCTTTAGGAAGGTTTTACACTTAAGATGCAATGAAAATACTGATCTTATTCCTGGGATTTGTGTCTGGCAATCCTAATGTCTGTAGATGTTCACAGAAAGTAAGTTTGTTTTTTGTTTTAGTTGTTTATCCCCCCAAAACAAGGAAGGAAACTTACAGTACATGTTTATTGCAAGAAATTACTCTCTTGTAATATCTTCATCAACACTAGTATTATTTCCTTAATAATCAAAGGCGAAAGAAGTTTATGAACTTAATGGAACAGTAATCTAAGGAGCTGCATCTTGACTGAAAATACAGATGATAACCAGGCTACATGATAAAATAGAAATGATGTTTTATTTCTATATGAAGATGTTGGAATGGCAGGAGGTAAAATGGAAATTATGTCAGATAATACTAAACGTATTACTTAACACAGAGAATTTTCAGCAGTGCACCTAGTCAAGAATCCTTTCTATGCTAAAATGGAATGCTCTAAATGTTGGTTTTATTTTAATGTCAAGTTAACAGTGATCCCAAGTAAATTTTATCAAAAGTATTGTAATGGCACATAGGTTTAAAACTTCATTTTGAGGTTAGCATATACAAAAGTTTGAAATTCACTGAACAAACATATTCTTTAATATGATAAATTATGATGAGTTACATATAAGTGGGTTTCAAAACGGTCTATTTTAAAGCATTCTCTCTTCAAAATGGTGAACTCTTGTGAAATGAAAACAGTATGTGGATTCTGCTTGTTACAAAATCCTTGCTTCAAGTTGCAGTCTCCTTGGCAGCAGCATATTTTAATTAACAATATTTTTCTTCCTTGTTTTGTTTTCTGACATCTCAGTACATTCAAATAGTCAAAATGTTTAGAGTAACATCACCACAAATTTAATGAAACAGATCAGAACGTGGCCAGCATTGTCAGGCAAAAATTATACAATTTACGTGTCATAGAAAGTACTCGCCCCTCCCCCCAGCCACTCCCCACCTCCCCCAACAGTAATATGGACACCAAAAGATTTAACAAGACTTATAAAAAAATAAGGCACATTTATTCTGATATGGTAATTTTAAAATAGAAAACCCCTCTCAGAACATCTGTATTCAAATGAGCTGTGTAAAAAGACACCTTGTGGGTGCCTAAAAGAGGTCATGGTACCTATAGAATTGCTTCTCCTAGTTTAGTGACAATGGAATAAATTGCACCTATCCCACATTGTCAAGTAATGAAAATATGCCTCTTTGTCTACTACTGAATGATTCAAAATCTGGTATTTCTGGAAATACTTACAAAGGGTAGGAAGGGAGGGGTCAAGTGGTAGAAAAACATGTAAATGCAACGATATATATTATCAGGATTGATGGATTGCACTTTTCCACATATTTCAACACATAAAGATCTTCTAACATGTATGAATGATTGCAACCATTTTGGCCATTAGCTATTACCCACCAGCTTTTTATTCCATTTTGGTAAAAATGGGTATTTTTGTAAAACTAACAAAGGGTCAGCAACATGAATACTTAGAACAATCTCTTCACAACCCCCAACACAGATATAATTAGTTAACATTTAACCTGAGATACAATCTGTTGAGAGGCTGTCTTTAGACATGTCTTCGTTTGTTGCATCAATTCATACTGATGATAGTAGTTCATGGAAGGAACTTAAAAAAAAACAAAACTAGTTTGTAGCATGGCTTTTCTTCTCTCCTACTGTATTGGTTTAAGAAAAAGAATCACAGAATTCATGTCCTCACAGTAGCCAGAAGCTAAAATAATGTGCTTCTCTATTGCACGTAAAACCAAGAAGTGTATCAAAGCCAATGCTTCCCAAGCCAAAGCTGAAAGCCGGGTTCACCTCAAGTGGATTCGGAACGTGCTGATCTCCATGGGACTCAAGCTGATTTCACTTATATTTCGGGCGTCTAGAGGAGAATGCATCAAGGATAATGACGAAGGTATGATGCTTACAACAGTGAACTTGCTAAAAAGTTTCTGGACCAATATCTAAAAGGTAAATGATAAAAAAATTACATGTTTAGAATAACTTTGAAGAAAGACAAGCAGTGCATCTACATATTCAGTGTGAGAAAACGTGAAAAGTATGTTTCCGCGCAAAAGCAGCGGAAGGGGGCGATTAGTCCACCTCCACACACTTGAGCATGGAGACCAACTCTGAAGGGAGACTGGAGCCCAGTAACAGGAGAGCGCTTTCTTCCGGATCCCTTCCCAGCTGCTTCACAGCGTATCGTGTGCAAGGGCCTTTCTCAATCAAAGAAAGGACTCCACAGTCCAAGAGCTTTAAACACACCCACACCCTCGTTCCGTCAGCACTCACCCCAGCAGCGGGGCTTCTTCACCACCCTCCCTGAGCCAGAAGAGCTGGGGGACAAGCCCCAGGCCCCCAGGAAGGCCCTCATACAAGTGAGTCATTTGCAGGGTAGGAAGGTTGTTTGGAAAATACTATGCTCACTCTTGCAGGTTCTTCTAGTATGTCTCTCTGGACCGTATAACCCCCTTAGGACTCAATGCCTTAGTGTCTGAGTACACACGTTCACACCCAAGCGTCTCAGATCATCACTGAGAAGGGAGAGTAGGAACAGTGGGATAAGCAACAGGGCCATCAGTGCCCCTCTGAGCACTAGGGCCATGCGGCAGGAGGCGAAAGGAACGGACGCGCACGGCCTCCCCGCCGCCTTTCACCTTCCCCTTTCTGGAGCCTGTGCTACACACATGCTAACTGCAGGACAGAACGGCGCCCCTGGAGTCCATCCGACACCATGCCTGCGAGGTCCTGAAGAGCGGGCCGGCTAGCTGGCTTGGTGTGGGGCCGCCGGTGTGCTGCAGACAGCCCCAGCCTGCCGGAGCCAGAGGCCTGAGGCGGAGGCGCCCTTCCCTCTGAGAGAGGCTGACGGGGACCAGCGGCAAGGCCAGCTGGAGAGAAGCCAGAGGGGCAGCCGGCGGTCAGTGGTCAGCCTGAGGACCCGCTGGCCTGCACAGTGCGGACAACGGCCTGGGGCCGAGCCACCCCGCCGGCCCCACTGCAAGCCTGCACCCACACTGTGTGTGTGTGAGCCGCTCAGTCGTGTCCGACTCTGCGACCCCACAGACAGTAGCCCACCAGGCTCCTCTGTCCATGGGATTCTCCAGGCAAGAGCACTGGAGTGGGCTGCCATTTCCTCCTCCAGGGGACCTTCCAACCCAGGGATCAAAGCCGGTCTCCTGCACTGCAGGTGGATTCTTCACTGTCTGAGCCACAGGGAAGCCCCCACGCAGTTACTTGGCTCCCGCAGGGCCTGGGTTTGCCATCACTGAACTGGATCAAACCTGAGCCGTCTGAGAGAGGCGGGGAGACAGCGGGAGGGAAGAAGCCGCTTTGCGGGCTGGAAACGGAAGGCCTAAGAATCGGTGAGGCCCTGTCTTCAGACATGCACCTGTCTGCCGGGGCAGTCTGATATCGACAAGGAGAAAAGACTGAACACTGGGACGGGGCTTCCTTAAGAAGGGAAAACTTGAACAAACTTGAAGCTGAGGTGAAGGAGTCCGCGGAAAGGCAATGAAACATCTCCTTGTCAGGATTGCCTGCAGAAAGTAAGGATTTCAAAGCGCTAAATCAGCAGGAGAGACAAGCTTTCGGCTCACCTTTCCCCGGGTCGTGGAACACAGCAGCCCGGCGCCTCTGCTGGAGAAGCGGCAGTCGAACCCCTTCCTGTGCAGGATCAAGGCGGCCTCGCTGGAGTGCTTGCCGTCCACCTGTGAACGGGCAGACAGCAAGACACCACGGGGACGCTGAGCGCATGCTGACCCCACTGCACAGCCTCGATGCCCCGTCCCCAGCCACAAATGCTCTTGTATCTCAAAGTGACTTCAAGCCCCCCACTCCCACTCAGGCTGGGTGCTGAGCCTGCCCACTCCTCAGCGACACCGCCTTTCCCAGGCGCCCAGGTGACGTTCTGAGAGTCCTTGGCAAGTCATTCAAGCCTCGGTCCCCTCCACGGTTCCTAAGGACATGGGCTATCTTTTGTCCACATGTTATACACCGGTTTGTCAGAGTTTCTTCAAATAAAGCATTTCATTTTAATTTACTTTTAATAAATCCATCAGCTGAATAAAGTATACCTGAATTTGGTCCTTATCTGGTCAGTGAATGATGTATCATCCATCTTAAAACTGAAATATGCTTCTTCACTGAATACTAATTTTTGTTAATTGCATTAACATTTTTAATCTTTAATGTATTGGTTCATGATTTTTATATGAGACATTTAAATTGAATTAGTTATGCTTATCACTTGCTAAGCCAGCCACATTTATTAGCTTGATGTATCATTTAAATTCACATTACAGAAGCTATTCTTCTTGTGCAGGCAAAAAGGAAAACACTAAAAATGACAAGTCAGCTACAGTGATCAGTATACACTTTCCTGCAGTAAAATTTCTTGCACCCAATTCAAGTAACAATGCCTTGAAAGCTTTAAGTCCTTGAACATTTAAAATTATAACTATTTAATAAATTTTATGTTTTTTAAACCAGGAAATGTTTATGATAAAATGGATTAATAAAATCTTTGGAAAAGTTAAGCAATGCACACTTACTGTACAGACACATTTACTCTTTCTTTTTTATGTGACCACAGATATGAATATGCTGAGGTTCTTGATCAACCTGGAAAGTGAAAGTGGCTCAGTCGTGTCTGACTCTCTGTGATCCCTCGGACCATAGGGGACCTTCCCAACCGAGGGACCGAACCCAGGTCTCCCGCATTGCAGGTGGGCTCCTTACTGCTTGAGCCACCAGGGAAGCCTTGGCCAGACTTACTAGGGCATAGAATTTTTTTAATGTGCTACAGAGACATCTCTTCTGAATAGCTGCCAGCATTCCCAACACTGATTTGCTTTTAATGTGACTGAACAACTTAAATCTGTCCTCACCTCAGATTCTTGGCTGGAATAACCTGTTTTATGACATTTTACACTGGTATTTTGCAGTGGTACTGCTAAAAAATTTTTTTGAAGAAAGAGAAAAAAGTCATTTAGGGATTCTGAATCATTACAGGACCACACAGTACACATAGCAAGTTGAAGTAATATGATAAAGATTCCTAATGAAATTTCAAACAATTTTACAGTCTCTAAATAGCATGAAAATAGCACATTAAAAAAACCTTGTATTTAGTATGTACAGAAGGATAACAGTTATGCCAATTTTGAAACCCTGGAACAGTCTTTTATTCTTCCTGAGCACCAGTCTCCTCGTCTGTAAAATGGAGCTAATGCATGTCTTATCTCCTCATAGAGTCATGTTGTGAGTTAACCCACTAAAAATACTGTATGAGGCAGCCCAGCTTGTAGGACAGACTGAGCTAGTGCAGAAATTGTAGAAATAAGAGGTTCACAATCTGGGCTGGGAGTCAGACAGCCTAAGATCCGTAGCCTACTTCTGCAATTTACTAACTGCTGATTTCAGCAAAACTGTTTTTCCTTTACCATAAAAAAAGAGATAAAAAGGGGCAGCATAATAAGGACTTAGCCCAGGGTCTGGAGCGAAGAAAGACCTTAGTATATTATTACTATTATTTATATCAACATCATTCATCAAATAAACAGTAGTTATTTTCATAACAGTTACAAGTTAAACAATATTCTCTTTTAACTTCTTATTCACAAATTTATTTTATTGGCATCATAGCTTTGTAATTAAGGAGTCAGGATAGTCCTAAATTATATGTCCACAACTATACCTCAAAGTCCTAAGAGTTCTGATTCAAATTCACAAATTAGGTGGCCTCTTAATTAAACTCCAAAAGCACTCATTACTATTATCGTTGGCATCTGGCCATTTTAACTCACTAGACCACCCTTAAAAAAAACACTGATAAGCAGGCACTGTGAAAATTCCTGCAAAACATTTGTTCTCGGAATAACGACTGTGTAAGGTCTTTAGCAGACTGATGATGACAAAAAAAAGTGGGAAGGGAGACACTTTCAGGATTCTGCCATTGAATTAGACAAGAGATTTAAACAAACAGTACAAAAGTGGAGATTAAAGTCATAAAAATTAATTTTCACTTATGGGAAAAAAGTTTTACTTTTGTAAAAACTAAAATTGCATCATTTTCACAAGGACTAAAAGACTAATAAAATGGCATTCATTTTGTGTAAGTTTTTAAAAATCAAATATTCATGAAAGTATCAGTTTTCAAGCAAAAATACCTGAGGCAAAGCAGCAGTTTTTCAGTTTCAAAGTCTGTCTAGACACTTTATTTCCAAGAAAACTGTTTTTCAAAGTAGGGAAACTGTGATTTTAACTTGAATATGTATGCAGGAAATTCAGCTACCCTCAAGTAGTCACAGCATACGCTCTAGGAGAGTAAACAAATTTTGAAAGACCTCTTTTTATATTCATTAACATATTAATAAAATCCAGACCTCTAAAAAGTGGGGGGGCATGGGGAAGAAAACTTATAAATTTGAAACTGCATCATCGCTGTGCTGGGTGAGTGTCAAACTGTCTTTCTAGAACAGATCACCGTTGAGGCTGAATCACTGTGTGGATGTTCCCAAGCTGTACCAGGAAAATTCACTGTAGAACTTATCTCTGAGGAAAAACCAACACTGAGTTTCTAGACTAAGCAGGGCTCATAAAACTTCTCCAGCGACTGGGGGAAGGCTGGGCAAGAAGATCTGGCTACAAGTGACATCGTCAGGCTCAGAGGAGGCTAGCCTGGAGGCTTGGTTTGGTTCCAGCAGGAACCAGATCAGGACTGAGGCTGTCACTCACCTCTGAAAACTCAGGGAGCCAGGTGAGACTCGGGAAGAGTCCCTCCAGTGATGAGGGGAACGTGGCTGCAGCTGACACTTGCTGGGCGCTCGCCGTGTGCCGGGCTGGGCAGGGTGCTCTGCAGGGATGAAGCCACCCCCTTACGGCCCCTTTGGAGCAGGGCAGGCGGCGTAAAGGCGCCGCTGTACTCACGGGCACAGGCACTGACCGCAACACACTCCCCCTCGTCCTCAGACAGCAGCTAGCACAGTAACGCCACTTTGCTTTCCATCCTCTCTCCTCACCAACGGTCGATGCATCCTTCTATGAGTATTCCTCTATTACTGAGCAGGCAAGAAAAAAGCAAGCAGGGTACTTCCCAAGACTGTCTGCACGGTCCCAGGCAGAAGGCCGCATGCGGCACTGAGCAGGCGCCTGGAGTCAGGCTCCCGGGTGCGCCTCCAAGCATCGCCACTTCCTGGCTGTGTGAGGGGAGGTCTCCCCCACCCCAGGCCGGCCCGCCTCCTCGCCTACACAGCGGGGCACTGTACGGCCGCCGCGAGAGCCACGGCAAGCCACAGGACGCACCCAGGGCGCCGCCTGGGCCGGAGGCGGCTTTAGTACGTCACATCGGAGCGACCTGAGAAATCAGCAATGAACCACACAAGGAACACGCATCACAGACACGCCAACATTTACTGTGGCAATAAGCTTCAACGTTCTCCAATTAAAAAGAAAGTGCCAATGTTTTTACTTCATAATCAGTAACAGTCAAACTGCTGAGGACTGAGTGACCTCAGCTGAGACCTTGTTAAAACTTCGTGCTTACTACGTGCCGGGTGCTCTTCCACATGCTTGACAACTCTCACCTCACCGGGGCCTGACAGGGCCTCTCTCGGTGACACCCTCACCACCGCCTGGTCACCGGGGAGGACTCTGGCGTGCGGACGATCCAGGGCCCGCTCTGAGCCAGCCGGGCAGCGAGCGGACGGAGTGCCCTGGACCCAGCGGGCCCGGCCCCCACGCCGCGCTGCCGCGGCTGCGTTCCCCCGCCTCTGCCGAGCTGCGGACTGGTGCGCGCAGACACCGGCCTGAGAGGGAGGAGGATCGCTTTTGACTTAATATAACAAAAGGTTATCAACCTAAGGAGATCACCTAAGGAGACTTTCCAGCTTCTGATCTCAGGCTGGAAAATGGGAGTATTTAATCAATGGTTCCAACAGAGCAAAAATCAAGACTTACTGAAACATATAAAGAAAGAAAGGTTTAGAAACTATTACTTCTATCCACCTACAACCTGCCCAGCCATCCACTCACCCCATTCTAAAAGATTTAAGGCCACCCTGAAAATCACCCCACATACGACAGCCTCTTCTCAGCAGAGGAACAGGCAGGTGCTGCTTTCCCAAGGTGGATAACTCTGCAAACGTGAGAGCCGGGCCGCTCCTGTGAGGCCCACAACCCATAACTGCTGCAAGCCGGCAACAGTGCCTGTGGACACACCGTTTCCTGAGGGAGAGGGGCTGCCACGGTGCTGGACTCCCCAAGGAGAGTGCGACCCCGCCCTTCCCAGATGACGCCATGGCTGAACACCTGGGGGGAGATGGCTCCACGTTGCTCAGGTTCTTTGACGATATCAAATACCTCTCATATTTCAGTGCATTCTGGCAGGTAGGAAGGCTGGAAAATCTCACACTGTGTTATAAGTCCGAACACAGGAAATAACCAGTAGAAATTCATTTTCCAGGGCACTTGTTAAAATGTCAATAACAGTTATCCTGTTTTAATCAACAAGGTAGCATGACAGAAAGAAAGGGGAAGGTGAACGGTTGTCCTCAGATATGTACAACAAAGAACATTTTTTCCCCACAATTTTCACCTTTCCAGAAACTAGGGGGAGATCAATAAAGCACCAATCGATTCTTTTAAGAAAGGCAAAATAAATTCTAAACCTTAAACTGCCTCTTACAAGAAAAGAAGGGGGTGGTGAAAACAAGTTGAGAGAGAAGACTTTATTCAGTAAGTGGTGCTGACGTTGAAATGACTGGTTAACTCTCTGTAAGAAACACTCAAGCACAAACCAAAATAAATCCCATATAGAATAAAGAGTTACATGTAACACATACAGATAGAGAGGAGAGATATACAGACAGATGTCTAGGAATGAGGGCTTCCCTGGGGGCTCGGATGGTGAAATGGCCACCCACACCAGGATCCCCATCTGGAGAACTCCACGGACAGGGGAGCCTGGGGACCTACAGTCCACTGGGCCACAAAGAGTCAGACTCGGCTGAGTGACTAACACTTTTCACTTCACATCTATGGATAAATAAAATAAAAATATATTTGAAAATAAAAGCAAGGAAAACAATCTGCAAAAAAGAGTGGAAGTAGATATCACTGTTCAAAACATCAAGGCAGAATGACTCCATGAAGCTAAGCTAAGCAGCTTAATCAAGTTCCTCCCCATCCCTGGAAAGTCAGCATTCCAGATGGAACCTCTCATTCTAGCTTGATCCACGACTCATCCTCCCATGAGATTCTCCCAGCATCCTCTCTCCCAAGGCTCTCTTCTCCCTAAGTCACTTCCCTTTCCTGAGGATGTGCACTTGACTAGTACTCTTATTCCCTAGTTTTCAACCCATTACAGAAGCTTCTTTTTATAACTCAGGCTGTTGACAGTGCAAGAAAAGAGAGTGATGAAGAGAAGAGTTGGACACCAGGCACACAGGAAGAGAAGGCTAACATTTAAATTCCTCAACAGTGGCTGGAGCACGCTGGGCCATGCAGCTGTGGGGCAGGGTTTTAAGAGATGTTTGTTCTCCTCTCCATCTGACTACAAATATATGACATAGTTGATTTTTTTCAAAAAAAGACAAAACAAAACTATAAACCTGAAAAGCAAGATATGTCTATGTAAAAACAAGCTCCTCTATCAACATAGAATAATTTTTGAAAACTGGACCTTTTTTGTTGCTGTTTTATTTGCTTGTTTTTCTGGAAAGCTGGACTTTGAGAACAGATTTAGTAAATCTTGAAATCATCATGTGATCCCCTGAGATCACATTCAGCACCTAGGTTCAGAAGAACTGGACGTGGCTCCTGATTCTGCCATTCACTGGTAGGTAATTAAATTTTAAGTATTTAATCTAACCCTTACTTTCCCAATTCAGTAACGCAGATAACAGCAATTTCTAGAATCACTAGGAAGAGTTTTTAAAAGTTACTAGTTCCTAAGCTCTCCACCCCAAATCTACAGAATCAGAATCTCAGAGATGAAGACATCTGTGGAAGTCTTTTCTATAATCTCACCGCTATCACCTGGACACAGTGAGTTTGAGGACTTTAGCTGGAAAAGCTGAACCACCTCAGGGGGTTAGCAGACCCCCCAGGTCCCACATGCTCTCTGAGTCTTGAGCACACAGCGCCTTCCTCCACCAGGAGCAGGGAGCCCAGGGCTGGAGTGCAGAGCCTGCAGACAGCGGCCTGGAGCACAGGCCAGCAGAGGGCCCCCTATCATGCTGCAGGAGGAGGGGTCAGGCAGCAAGGGCGATGCGCCCCTTTAATGTTACGGAGGTCTGCAGACACTTTTCTCATGGGAATACTGTGAGGTGATGGGCCAAGGGCAGACCTCCAGTCTTGCCTGGAGGCCAATCTCTCTTGACATAATTTCAGTGGGAAAAATGCACTGCACTCTCTAAACAAAGAGCACATTATTGCACGCTGGGAGATGTCAACAGACCAAAACAAGAACACAATCCAAGACGTCTAGCTCTGGCTTCTGGGCTGAGTTGCTTTCATCTTTCTTCTAGTTATAACCACTGAATTACTCTGGATACCTTTTAAGTACTAAGTTTTCTTTGAATGAATATGTACATCAGCGTCCTTCAATGATTACTTTCCCATTATCAGAGATTAGGGGATGGAAGCAATTCGTTAAAGAATCCCTTCAGATTCCTGGCAAGTTTTTTTTTTTTTCCTCCTTTATTTATTTATTTTTTTCCAGTGGGTTTTGTCATACATTGATATGAATCAGCCATAGATTTACACTTATTCCCCATCCCGATCCCCCCTCCCACCTCCCTCTCCACCCGATTCCTCTGGGTCTTCCCAGTGCACCAGGCCCGAGCACTTGTCTCATGCATCCCACCTGGGCTGGTGATCTGTTTCACCATAGATAATATACATGCTGTTCTCTCGAAACATCCCACCCTCACCTTCTCCCACAGAGTTCAAAAGTCTGTTCTGTACTTCTGTGTCTCTTTTTCTGTTTTGCATATAGGGTTATCATTACCATCTTTCTAAATCCATATATATGTGTTAGGAGCTGTAATGTCTTTACTTTGTGGCTTACTTCACTCTGTATAATGGCTCCAGTTTCATCCATCTCATTAGAACTGATTTCAAACAGAATTCTTTTTAATGGCTGAAAGTAATATCTGGTGTTAGTACCACAGCTTCTTATCCATTCATCTGCTGATGGGCATCTTAGTTGTTCCATGTCCCGGCTATTATAAACAGTTGCTGCGAGAACATGGGTGCACGTGTCTCTTTCAGATCTGGTTTCCTCAGTGTGTATGCCCAGAGTGGGATTGCTGGGTCATATGGCAGTTCTATTTCCAGTTTTTTAAGAAATCTCCACACTGTTCTCCATAGTGGCTGTACTAGTTTGCATTCCCACCAACAGTGTAAGAGGTTCCCTTTTCTCCACACCCTCTCCAGCATTTATTGCTTGTAGACTTTTGGATAGCAGCCATCCTGACTGGCGTGTAATGGTACCTCATTGTGGTTTTGATTTGCATTTCTCTAATAATGAGTGATGTTGAGCATCTTTTCATGTGTTTGTTAGCCATCTGTATGTCTTCTTTGGAGAAATGTCTGTTAGTTCTTTGGCCCATTTTTTGATTGGGTCATTTATTTTTCTGGAATTGAGCTTCAGGAGTTGCTTGTATATTTTTGAGATTAATCCTTTGTCTGTTGCTTCATTTGCTATTATTTTCTCCCAATCTGAGGGCTGTCTTTTCACCTTACTTATAGTTTCCGTTGTTGTGCAAAAGCTTTTAAGTTTCATTAGGTCCCATTTGTTTAGTTTTGCTTTTATTTCCAATATTCTGGGAGGTGGGTCATAGAGGATCTTGCTGTGATTTATGTCGGAGAGTGTTTTGCCTATGTTCTCCTCTAGGAGTTTTATAGTTTCTGGTCTTACATTTAGATCTTTAATCCATCTTGAGTTTATTTTTGTGTATGGTGTTAGAAAGTGTTCTAGTTTCATTCTTTTACAAGTGGTTGACCAGTTTTCCCAGCACCACTTGTTAAAGAGGTTGTCTTTTTTCCATTGTATATCCTTGCCTCCTTTGTCAAAGATACGGTGTCCATAGGTTCGTGGATTTATCTCTGGGCTTTCTATTCTGTTCCATTGATCTATATTTCTGTCTTTGTGCCAGTACCACACTGTCTTGATGACTGTGGCTTTGTAGTCTAGTCTGAAGTCAGGCAGGTTGATTCCTCCAGTTCCATTCTTCTTTCTCAAGATTACTTTGGCTATTCGAGGTTTTTTGTATTTCCATACAAATTGTGAAATTATTTGTTCTAGTTCTGTGAAAAATACTGTTGGTAGCTTGATAGGGATTGCATTGAATCTATAGATTGCTTTGGGTAGAACAGCCATTTTGACAATATTGATTCTTCCAATCCATGAACTCGGTATGTTTCTCCATCTGTTTGTGTCCTCTTTGATTTCTTTCATCAGTGTTTTATAGTTTTCTATGTATAGGTCTTTTGTTTCTTTAGGTAGATATACTCCTAAGTATTTTATTCTTTTTGTTGCAATGGTGAATGGTATTGTTTCCTTAATTTCTCTTTCTGTTTTTCATTGTTAGTATATAGGAATGCAAGGGCTTTCTGTGTGTTAATTTATATCCTTGCAACTTTACTTATGTTCATTTTATTACTCTAGTAATTTCTGGATAAGAGTTCTTAGGTTTTCTATGTAGAGGATCATGTCATCTGCAAACAGTGAGAGTTCACTTCTTCTTTTCCTATCTGGATTCCTTTTACTTCTTTTTCTGCTCTGATTGCTGTGGCCAAAACTTCCAACACTATGTTGAATAGTAGTGGTGAGAGTGGGCACCCTTGTCTTGTTCCTGATTTCAGGGGAAGTGCTTTCAATTTTTCACCATTGAGGGTGATGCTTGCTGTGGGTTTGTCATATATAGCTTTTATTATGTTGAGGTATGTTCCTTCTATTCCTGCTTTCTGGAGAGTTTTAATCATAAATAGGTGTTGAATTTTGTCAAAGGCTTTCTCTGCATCTATTGAGATAATCATATGGTTTTTATCTTTCAATTTGTTAATGTGGTGTATTACACTGATTGATTTGCGGATATTGAAGAATCCTTGCATTCCTGGGATAAAGCCCACTTGGTCGTGGTGTATGATTTTTTTAATATGTTGTTGGATTCTGTTTGCTAGAATTTTGTTAAGGATTTTTGCATCTATGTTCATCAGTGATATTGGCCTGTAGTTTTCTTTTTTTGTGGCATCTTTGTCTGGTTTTGGAATTAGGGTGATGGTGGCCTCATAAGAATGAGTTTGGAAGCTTACTCATCTGCAATTTTCTGGAAGAGTTTGAGTAAGATAGGTGTTAGCTCTTCTCTAAATTTTTGGTAGAATTCAGCTGTGAAGCCATCTGGTCCTGGGCTTTTGTTTGCTGGCAGATTTTTGATTACAGTTTCGATTTCCTTGCTTACATCATTAATTTTCTTTTCTATAAGTTAACTATCTCCAGGTCTTCTGTTGCTGTTGTTTATCATTTCTCATATGAACACATGTAAAACCTTTATATGTAAGACCTTTACAGCCTCTAATGTATGAATAGTAAAAACGTAATAAGTATTTGCTGATTGCTTACCTCCTGAAAAAAAAATTAATTCAACATTAATGATCACACGCAATTTTATCTCAAAATAACCTAATGGCCTGTTCTATTTTTTCCTATTTTTTTCGCGCAACTCAAACTTCAGCTCAACAGAGTTTCTAAGTCTCCTGATATCTCTGTTTTACAGTTTTTGTCTTCCTTCTTGAAATATAATCCCACCTCTTTTCTTTTGACTATATCCTAGTCTATCTATCTTTAAGTAACTCAAATTAGCTTCTGCTCTTCAAATCTTTTCCTTATCTTTTTGGCTGGAAGAAATGTCTTTTCTTTCACTCCATGAATTTTATCAGCATTTTAAAAAGCATTTCTCATGTTCTCCCCTCTATCATAACCATTTATACATGTACCCTACTTCCCTGAAGGGAAAAAAATGGCAACTCAGTCATAAATTAATGAATAAATGAGCGAATACATAAGATTTATTTCAGATTCACCCATCATCTTGGTGATGCACTTCCAGAAGCAATCAAGTTTGTTAATTTTCCTTATTAACCCTTATTTTCTATATTCCTTACTTGGCCTAGCACAATGCCCTGAATATAATCAGAAGTAAATAAATATTTTCCCAGTTAAATTGTACTACTGAATATGTTGACCTAACTATAGGAGTTTGTATTTATTTCTAGAAATTTTATCCTCAATTTTATCCCTTATTCCTATCTTAAGACTTGGCGTGGGATTCTGGAGCTTTCAACAAACATGTTAGATTTTCCTCTCAACTTGAAGATATCTAAAACTTTGATTAGCATGCCATCATATATCCTCAAACAAGTCATTAGTAAAAATGCTGCTATTCCCTGTGATTTCCTGTTAGAGATATCCCTCTGGGGTGATAATGTATTCATAATCAGAACTCTTAAAATGCAATCATTTCACCATCAAACTATTTGATTATCCTACTCACATATTCCTTTCTTGTTCACAATGTGGTTGCTGCCTAAAAGTTCAGCTTAGTCAGGTCTTATATTTCTCAAACCCTTCCCATCTCGGTGGAGAGTAAACAGGGCCTTATCATGATAAGTACCTCTTAACAAATGGAATGAATTTGCATGTGGTACGCATGATGGCCAGGTTAAAGGTCATAAGAAGGAGCTATTCTTGCCCATTCTCTTTCCCCTTCAGCTAACTTGATGCCCATGAGCACAGTGAAGGTAAAAGTCATTTGTTGTACTTAGAGGAGATGACAGAAGACGCCTAGTTCTCTGTAACTGAAAAAAGAACTAAGCTCTCATAATTCCTTTGAATTCTGCACAAGCAAGAAACAATCATCTGTCCTGTGTGAGATACTGGACATTGTTTATGTTTGTCACAGCAACTAGCATTATTCTGTTAACACACCTGTTACCTTTCCTTCTTCCTTACTGGAGGAGCCCAACTTCCTTTGTAGTTGTTCTTCAGTCACTAAGTTGTGTCCAACTTTTCGCAACCCCGTAGCCTGAAGCATGCCAGTCTCCTCTGTCCTCCACTATTTCCCAGAGTTTTCTCAAACTCATGTCCACTGAGTCAGTAATGCCATCTAACCATCTCATCCTCTGCTGCCCATTTCTCCCTCTGCCCTCAATTCCCAGCATCAGGGTCTTTCCTAATGAGTTGACTCTTTGCATCAGGTGGCCAAATTATTGGAGCTTCAGCTTCAGCATCAGTCCTTCCAATGAATATTCAGGATTGATTTCCTTTAGGATGGACTGGTTTGATCTCCTTGCAGTCCAAGGGTCTCTCAAGAGTCTTCTCCTTCCAGATTTTCATGTTCCCATACTGTTTTGGAGCTCGAGCATGAGCATGTGGCCATTTCTAGCTTAAAAGGAGAATTTGCTTGGAACTTCTGAGAAAGAAATTTCCTGATGAAAAGAAAACGCTCCCAGAAGAGAAGCTCCAGGACTTTTTCTGCAATAATCATCTTACTTCCCACAAGAAAAAGTCCAAAGACAAAGATCATAAAATGACACAGTGGATGGCTCAAGAGAGCCAGGGTCCTTAAAGATACAGCTCGGTGTTTGAAACTTTGTACTTTTCTCTCTGTCTGGTAATATTATCATGAAAGGGGATAGTAGTCTACCATGACATTTTTATTTAACTCATTATGTTGCCTGGTGATTACCACTTCATTTCCTAAAAAGTCAGTATTTTTTAAAAATAATAAATTCTAAATTGTGTTCAAAGTCAAGGTCGCTGATGTAAACTCACCCTCTGTAAAAACTAGAATACATTTCATAAACTTGTCATCTGTAAAAACTAGAATACATTTGATAGTATTCAATGACCCTTTGCAGTCCTGAAATGTATGCACTCAACTTTAGTTTGTTTTCTTCAAAAAGCCTTTTACTATGACCAGAGAGACTAGAAAGATATGTAAATTTGGTAGATGACCAAAAAGAATCCAATCTAATTCTAAGCCACATGGAATCTTAAGGATCGTATAAATATTATTCATTAATGGCTCACTTTGAGTCAGTGTCGAGCATATTTTGCACCGGCATCAGGGATACTCTTTAATTCACTCATAATACCTGCCTACTTTCTCTTCCTTACACTCCCAGTGGCATCCTCTCTTTACTAGAAAACCCCTTCTGAGATAGTCACCTTTTTCATCAGTCCACCTATAAAATAAATAAGCCTCTCCTGTATTTAAAACTGTTGGCCTCTCATACAAACATCCACAGAAGGCAGAAGGTGCATGAGGGAGAAAAAGAAGATACAGCCCAGGAGCCCAGTTACTTATCATTCATTTTTATGTAATGCTTTATTTCTTGGATTCTGTAAAAATCTTCTGAAATACAAGATTCCAAACAAAAGCTATTTGAGAAAAAAAGAGTCCCTGAAACAGTGTTTCTGACTACTTCATTTATTTCCCCATGTAAAAACAGCTCAAAATTCTGCACTGATTGTTGAATGAGTGAATATAATATTGGAAAAAGGACCTTATATAGAATATGTTAATGCACTAGCAACCATTAGCTACTGTCTATAATTATATTCCAGATTTTTTTGGTGGACAGTAGAAATGATATTTTCATTAGGAAAAATTCAATATTTGAGAAAAAGTATTAATACCTCACAGTATTAATACCTCGTTTTCTCAAAATGTATCATGAAAATTGTATTTTAAAAGCCTATCAAAAATGAATCAGTTTAGCAAAATGCCAGTCAAATAATTACATAAATTTAAATTAAATTGCAGAATTTGAAACAACTTGCTAAAATGTAACATATTGCTCTCACTTGTTAGATATTCCAAAGGATAGAAAGAATGATAAGACATAGTTCTTACCCTCAAGAAACTTCAAGTCTAGTGGTTGAAATAGGAAGTCCAGTAATAAATACAAAAGCTAAATCATTGGATTAAGAAGCAGTAATGTTGGGGAACTCAACAGCAGGAAGATAAATTCCAAGTATTGAGTGACAGAGAGATATTGAAGAAGGTTGCATGACCATGGTGAACTCTGAAACAGATTTTAGAAGATAAATATTTTTATGGGTAGCTGTGATGGGAAAGAGGTGTTAGTTTAGGTGGAGGGAAGAATGCATTGGGAATCAGTGAATAATCTTTTTAGAGGGTACAGAGGGAAATATGGGTTGAGATCAGATCACAGAGAGCTATGACTATCATGCCAGGAGGAATGAATATTTTCCTATAATGATTGAGGGTTCATTAATGTATTTGCACAAGGCAGTTCCTGACTTTTCTAAGAGAATCTCTAACAGTTGTGCAAAGGCAAAGAAGGATGACACTAGGGTTAAAAAAAAAGGTGCTCAGTCATGTCCAACTCTTTGTGATCCCATGGACTGTAGCCTGACTGGCTCCTCTGTCCATGGAATTTTCCAGGCAATAATACTGGAGTGGATTGCCATTTCCTCCTCCAGGGGATCTTCCTGACTCAGGGATCATGCCCATGTCTCTTGCATCCTCTGCAATAGCAGATGAATTCTTTACCATTAATCCCTCCTGGGAAGCCCCTTATAAAAGGGTTAATAAGAACTAAAAGCAACAGTGGGGATACAGAGATTTGCAGACACTTGGAATGGGAAATAATTATCAGTTTAGGAAGAAGGGTTGATCCTGTAACTCCATGTTAACTACAGTGTTGTATGGATATGGAAATAAAATTCCAAGTAAATCATTATAATGTCATCTCTACTCATGAAAACACATTGTCCTAGAAACTAGTACTATGTGAGAATAGCCAGGTGACTTTCTGCTGTTCAATAAGAAAATTTTGTACCTTTTCATTATACATCCTTATAGAAATGTAAAATTTCCAACTGTCTTTCTTCACCTTCACTTCTTATTTGTATGTTTAATTCCAACTCCCAGATAACAATGAAAAAAAAATTAATACTAAAAAATGTAATGAAGTATATTCCTTCATCACAACATTGACTTACCCAAAGTGTTATTTTATCTTATCAAAGATTTAATATAATCATTAAACATTTTAAACTTCAACTGGCTGTGATTGCCAAGCTGAATCATTAGGAAAGACATGGACTCTGAATTGGTAGATGGATTAAAAGAATAGCATCAAAAAAGCTTTCAACTCTTTGACCATACAAGTGAATTCCGAGGACTAAGGACCAAATTTTTTCTCTCTACTCAAAATTTAAAATTTCTCTTGTTTCCTGTTTTTAAAATATTTTACTTTATGTTTTTACACTTTGATCTTCTTCACCCATTTCTACCTTCCTAACTAAATACCCACCTCTGGCAGTCACTAATCTGTTCTCAGTATCTATAATGACGATTTATTTATTTATTTATTTTAGATTTCTCATATAAGAAAGGCCATATGGTATTTGCCTTTCTCTGTCCAAATTGTTTCTTTAAGCATAATGTCCATAAGGTCCATCCATGTTGTCTAGAATGACAAGATTCTATTATTTTTATTGTTAAATAATATTCCTTTATGTATATACACATATACATGTGTATATATTCCTCCTTTCACTGTGTTTCTCAGATATTGCATTTTTTGCATGGTGCATGTTGCTGGCAATCTTGCATCAAGCAAATCTATCAGCACCATTTCTTCGGCAACATTATTTTTTAAGGTATGTACTTTTTAAAAGACATAATACTATGGAATACTGAATAGACTACCGAATAGTGTAAACATAACTTTTATGTGCAATGAGAAATGGAAAATTCCCATGGCTCATTTTATTGCAGTGTTTGCTGTATTGTGGTGGCCTGGATGTGAACCCACAACATGGCTGAGGTATGCTTGTGTACAGTTTTTTTATCCATTCATCCACCAGTGGACACTTAGGTTGCCTTCACAATTTGGCTATTGTAAATACTGCTTCCATGAACATGGGAGTATATACATCTTTTGAGCTAGTACTTTTATTTCCCTTTTATCCTAGGTAAAAAGCCTAGAAGTAGAATTACTGGATCATATTGTAGTTCTGTTTTTAATTTTCTGAGCAATCGCCATACTGTTTTTCACAGTTGTTGTTTTAGTTACTGACTCATGTCTGACTCTTCATGACCCCACGAGCTATAGCCCAGAAGGCTCCTCTGTCCCTGGGATTTTCCAGGCAAGAATACTGGAGTAGGTTGCCATTTTCTTCTCCAAAGGATTTTCCTGACCCTGGGATCAACTCCACACCTCCTGCATTGGCAGGTAGATTCTTTACCACTGAACCGTCAGGGAATCCCGTTTTCCACAGTGGCTGCACTATTTTACACTCCCACAAGCAGTGCAATATGGTAAACTCTTCTCCACAACCTTGCCAACATTAATTATTTCTTGTCTTGTGGATGATAACCATTATAACAAGGGTGAGGTAGTATTTCACTGTGATTTTGATTTGTGTTTCCCTGATGATTAGTGATGTTGAACATCTTTTCATGTACCTATTGGTCATCTGTACGTCTTGGAAAAGTGCCTATTCAGATCTTTTGCCAGTTTTTTTATTAAATTTTTTTTGCTATTGAGTTATATAGTTTCTTCATGTGCTTTTGCTATTAACCCCTTATCAGATATGGTTTGCAAATATTTTTCCCATTCCATATGTTGCCTTTCCATGTTGTTTATGATTTCCTTTGCTGTAGAGCTTTTTAGTTTGCTGTAATCCTACTTTTTAAATTTTGCTTTTGTTGCTTTTAATTTTTGGCAATAGATTAAAAAAAAATCATTGCTAAGACCTATGTCAACTTACTTACTGCCACTGTCTTCTTCTAGGAGTTTTATCACTCAGTCTTTAATTCAGGTTGGGTTAATTTTTTTGTATGGAATAAGATGGTGGTTCAATTTTATTCTTTTGCATGTGGTTCTCCAGTTTTTGCAACACCATTTATATAAGAGATTATTCTTTCTTTGTTGTATATTCTTGGCTTTTGTTGTAAAATTAACTGACCATATGTGCACAGGTTTATTTCTGTGCTCTCTATTCTGTTCCATTGATCAATGTGTCTATTTTTATGCTAATACCATACTGTTTTAATTACTATAACTTTGTAGTGGAGTTTGAAATCTGGGAGTGTGATGCTTCCAGCTTTGTTCTTTGTCAAGATTGCTTTGGCTATTTAGAGTCTTTTACATTTTCATGTAAATTTTAGCATTGTTTGTTCTATTTCTGTGAAAAATGACATTAGGATTTTGATAGGAATTGCACTGAATCTGTGAATTGCTTTGGGTAGTATGGACATTTTAATAATATTTGATTTTTCCAATTTATGAACATACAATATTTTTCATTTTTCTGTCATCTTCAATTCCTTTTCTTAATGCCTTATTATTTTCAGTATACAGGTGTTTCACTTTGGTTAAATTTATTCTAAAGTATTTTATTCTTTTGATGCCATTGTAAATGGGATTGTTTTGTTTAGTTCTCTTTCTGATAGTTCATATTGGTATATAAAAACAACAGATTTTTGGTATTGATTTTTCATTCTACAACATTATTGAATTTATTAGTTCTAACAGTTTATTATGCAGTCTTTTGATTTTTCCATATATAAATATTATGTCTTTTATAAATAGTGACAGTTTTGCTTCTTTCTTTCCAATATGGAAGAAACAAAAACATTTTATTGCTTTCTTTTGCCTAATTTCTCTGGCTGGGACTTCCAAAACTATGTTGAGTAAAAGTGGCTAGAGTGTACGTTCTTGTCTTGATCTTTTTTTTTTTTTTTTCACTTAAAAAATTATTTATTTTAATTGGAGGATAATTACATTACAATATTGTGATGGTTTTTGCCACACATCAACATGAATCAGCCATAGGCTTACATGTGTCCCCTCCATCCTTTTTTTTTTTTTTTAAATTTAAATTATTTATTTATTTTACTTTATAACATTGTATTGGTTTTGCCATACATTGACTTGAATCCACCATGGGTGTACATCTTATCTTGATCTTAAAGGAAATGCTTTCAACTTCTCATCACTGAGCACAATGTTATCTGTGGGCTTATTATATATGGCCTTTATTATGTTGAGATATGTTTCCTATGTACCCATTTTGTTGAGTTTCATTCATTTATGAATGGAGATTGCATTTTGTCAAATGCTTTTTCTGCATCTATTGAAATGATCATATAATTTTTATCCTTCAGTTTGTTAAAGTGATGTATCACATTGGCTGATTTTGTTGATGTTGAACCAGCCCTGCACCCCTGGAACAAATCCCACTCAATCGTGGTATATGATCATTTTAATGTATTGTTAAATTTGGTTTGGTAATATTTTGTTGAGTGTTTTATATCTATGTTCATCAGGGAAATTGGCCAGTAATTTTCTTTCTTTTCTTTGGCTTCTTTGTCTGGTTTTGGTCTCAGGGTAATGATGGCCATGGAAAATAAGTTGGAAGAGTTCCCTTTTCTTCTGTTTTATGGAAGAGTTTGAAAAGGACTGATATTAAGTCTTCTTTAAGTATTTTGTAGAACACCTTATTGTCATTTTAAATTATTAATTTTAGTTAAATAATAAAGGATGTGTAAATCAAGGTAGTGGGCACAGTCTACAATATTGTCATTACCATAGTTCAACACTAGGAAGACAGCCAGAATCTAAAATTCTGATTTCACATTTAATGGTGAAGTGTTCAGTTACAGTCAATGGGAAACTAATTGACCATCTGGAACTATAGAATTAGTAGTTTATAGTTCATTAATAATAGATTTCCCTGGTGGCTCAGATGGTAAAGTGTCTGCCTACAATGCAGGACACCCAGGTTCAATCCCTGGATTGGGAAGATCTCCTAGAGAAGGAAATGGCAACCCTCTCCAGTAATCATGCCTGGAAAATCCCACAGATGGAGGAGCCTGGTAGGCTACAGTCCATGGGGTTGCAGTCAGACACGACTGAACGACTTTACTTCACTTCAATAATATTATCATATCTCTAATGATCATTTAGTCAACTATATTTCGGAAGGTTTCTGACTGAAAAGTCTTAAGTGAACATTTTGGAGATTCATAAGAATTTTTGCCATCTGTAAATAATTTTTAAGTTCTACCTATTTGAAACACCATCAATTCTATTTAGCTTATTAAATGGATTCTCATCTCTGTATTTTCCAAAATCTTTTCCAAATTCTTATTCTACCACTTAATATATGAGTGATCTTTTACAAAAATTTTAATGTTTGTAAATACTTTATTTTATCTGAACCTCAGTTTACCTGACTATAAAATGAGAATTCAGATGTTCATCTTGGTGGGTAACTGACTGGAATTAATGAGATGATATATATATGATGATATATAAAAGCACATATTTACAGAAAAAATAATGACTCAGAAAAAAATGATATTTCCCAATTCTCTTTATCTATACTTTAGATCACATTTTCAAAAGAGTTTCTATTTCACAACATATTTATAAGTGATTTTTGGCTAACTGCTTTAAGTCTATGTTGGCATGAAGTACTGATTTTCTGAAATCCGAATTAAGGTAAGGTAGTCATAAAATAAAATTGAAACTGCTGTTTCTTATTTTACAATTACTGGGAAAAAAATAAAACACTTCCTTTTTCTCTACTATGATTTTGTCCTATAAATTTGGTGCTGATGGTGTTTACTAAGTAGAATAAGCAGATCCCCTGAAGGAAGGAATGGCAACCCACTTCAATATTTTTGCCTGGAGAAGTTCATGGAGAGAGGAGCATGGAGAGCTATAGTCAATGGGGTTGCAAAGAGTCAGACATGACTGAGTGACTAACACACACATTAATAAGGAAACAGCCAGAGAATTAATAGTAATAGAAACATCAAGAATTGTCATGTCTTAAAAATAATCCTCATAAGTTTCTCAGTGTAGAAATTTGCATAAATGCAGTGTTTTCTGCTAGTTTCATTTTTCTAGTGTACCTGATAAAATTACATTATTAATATGTATATATATATATATATGTATATATGAGCATGCTCAGTCATGTCTAACTTTTTGGGACCCCATGGGTCCCTAGTGGGCTCCAGTGGGAGCCCACTAGGCTCCTCTGACCATGGGATTTTGTAGGCAAGAATACTGGAATGAGTTCCTGTTCCCTTCTCCAAGGGATCTTCTCCATCCAGGGACTGAACCCATGTCTCTTGTGTCTCTTGCTTTGGCATGAGGATTCTTTACCCCTAAGCCATCTGAGAAGCCATGCACACACATTCCCATTCATTTGTCCTCTCTAGAGAGCACCATGGCTTCCTGATGCATTTCTTGTCTTTGAAAATATTCCATAATTCAGATTTTTCACAAATTCAGAGTATCTCTCTGAATGACTCATGTTAATAAGGCTTTCTTTTCCCTAAAGAAAAAAGTCATAGCAGAAGAAATTTTTCTGATGAGGCATAGTTGACTTACTTTGTTTTTCTTAGTAGTCCTTCTTTTAAGAGGATGGTATCATGAAAAACAAGAAGTAAAAACAACTAATACAATTCAGTTTTACTAAGCAGAAAAATGAATTATCTGTTTGTTGGGACATGCTTTGGTTTATTTTTCTAATTAATCAGTCATATAGTCATAAATGCCTTCATAGATCAAGAGAAACATATAGAGCAGAAGGACTTTATTCTTTTAGTTGATGATGTAGTAAGGACAAAGAATTGACCAAAATAATTTTCAAGAGACTGTTTTAAAATGGATAACAAGACCCAATCTTCCAAAGATTATGTTACCATCCTGCCTTAAACAATCGATCCCTATGTGAGATGGTAAGCACTTAATGGAGTCTGCTATCAGAAGATGTAGAAGTCATCCTTTTATCCCATGGGTATAACCAAAGAGATGAGAGCTATGAATTCTACAACTACATGAGACCATACCACCTTAGAAATAAAAATTCTATCTAAAAAAATCTTTTTCTAAAAGGACCTTTAAACTACTTCCTGATGACCTACAGAGTGTCGCTTGACAAGTTTCATATACAATGTTATAACTAATTTCTGTTAACTTAAAATAATTATGAACCTTGTATAAATAAGCATTTTATTTATTAAAAGATTTTATTGAATATAAGTGTTGAGTTGTAATGCCTTTTGAAATTTTTCTATGTAAACTGTTTGTATTCTAGCACCTCTAAAATCATAGTAGCACCATTCCTTTCAGGAACAAACTTCTATTGAAGCTTTGGTTTTCTTACTTTTTTTGCATGAAAATATAAATTAAACTTAGAAGTTGAATTAAAATTTAATAGGTTACAAAATGGTGAACTACATGGAGTGTGTATTTTTAAAAGATAATCACTTTCTGTGATTTATCACCTACCAAGCTTCCCTGGTGGCTCAGATGGTAAAGAATCTGCCCTTATTTCAGGAGACCTGGGTTCAATCCCTGGGTCAGGAAGCTCCCCTGGAGAAGGAAATGGCAACTGACTCCAGTATCCTTGCCTGGAGAATCCCATGAACAGAGGAGCCTGGTGGGCTACAGTCCATGGGGTCCCAAAGAGTCACACACGACTGAACGACCAGCACTTTCACTTTAAATATTTTAAGATGTTGATCATTTAATAAACAGTAAAACTGAGAAACAGATTTTTCTGTGTACTGAGCACCCCTCCAGACAAGTTCACTTCTGGAAAACCTAACTCTTGGTTTGCCGGGGAGCCTGGCTGAGCTTCCTTTGTAGACTTCCCAGTGCATTTAGGTTTCCAAGAGCCCCAGTGCAACTGTGCTCAAACATTCCACTCATTCTTTTTCTTTTTAAGTCTTTATTTTTTTTTTCCATTTATTTTTATTAGTTGGAGGCTAATTACTTTACAATATTGTAGTGGTTTTTGCCATACATTGACATGAATCAGCCATGGATTTACATGAGGGCGATCTGGTTGCGACATCTGTCACCCCATTGATCGCCAGGGTTGGTTCGGCTGATCTGGCTGGCTAGGCGGGTGTCCCCTTCCTCCCTCACCACTCCATGTGCGTCCCTCCCGAAGCTGCGCGCTCGGTTGAAGAGGACGACCATCCCCGATAGAGGAGGACCGGTCTTCGGTCAAGGGTATACGAGTAGCTTCGCTCCCCTGCTAGAACCTCCAAACAAGCTCTCAAGGTCCTCTCATTCTTTTATTGACTCTTCCGCTTTCTACCCAAGAATTCTAAGTTGAAGACTGAAAACTTTTTTTTTCCTGAAAATGATAGTTTCCCAAGGAGTTCCTCATTATAAACACCTAAACCTGGAATTGGCTCAGGAAAAAGAGAATGCTATAGAATCATCTAGAATCAATATTTGGAGAGGGAACATTTTCTTTGTTTGCAGAAACACTAAATCTGTTAAATAAGAGTTACCATCATTTATTCCCATTGTTTGGGTCACCTGATTGT